>NC_050574.1:295324777-295601813 GCF_011100635.1 Trichosurus vulpecula | reverse complement strand
CTTAAGAAGCATTGCCAACAATAAGGCTGATAGAGATAATGCAATTCCAACTATTTAAAATCCTGAAAGAAGATGCTGTTATAGTATTGCATTCCATATGCCAGCAGATTTGAAAAACTCAATCGTGGCCAGTGGAATGGAAAAGATCAGTTCATATTCCAATCCTAAAGAAGGGTAATGCCAAAGAACATTCAAATTACCAAACAATTGTGCTCATTTCATATGCCAGCAAGGTTATGCTTAAGATTCTGCAAGCTAGGCTTCCGCAATACACTAACTAAGAATAACCAGAAGAATAGGCTGATTTTCAAAGACAGAGAAGAATTAGAGAGCAAGTTGCCAGCGTTTATGGAGGAAGCAAGGGAATTCCAGAAAAAAAAAATCTACTTCTGCTTTGTGGACTACACTACAGCCTTTGACTGTATGTATCAAAATGTGGCAAGTCCTCAAAGAGATGTGCATTGTAGACATTTTTGCCTGTCTGCTAAGGAACCCATATGCAGGCCAAGAAGCAACAGTTACAACCAAACAGGGAACAACTTACTGGTTTAATATTGGAAAAGGAATATGACGATGCTGTATACTGTCACCTTCTTCATTTAACTTATATACAGAATACATCGTGAAAAATGCCAGGCTGGAGAATTAAAAGCCAGAATTAAGATTGCCTGGAGAAATATCAACAATCTCAGATGTGCAGGTGATACCACTATGATGGCAGTAAATGAAGAGGAATTAAGAAGCCTTTTGATGAGGGTAAAATAGGAGAGTATAAAATCTAGCATGAAGCTTGACATTACAAACAATAACAACAACTAAGATCTTGACAACTGGTCCCATCACTTCCTGGCAAAGAGAGGGGGAAGAAATGAAAGCAGCATCAGATTTTATATTCTTTGGCTCAAAGATCATTGTAGATGGTGTCTGTAGCCATGAAATTAAAAGACATTTCTTCCCTGGAAGGAAAGCTATGGCAAATCTGGACAGCAGACCAAAAAGCACAGACACCACTGCTAATAAACGTCCATATAGTCAAATTTATGGTTTTGAGTTTCTGAAGAGTCAGAACAACTGAACAACAAACATACTTACTTGTTCTCCTGCTCCCTTAGTATGGATGCTAGTGGGTTGAACAGAGAAACTAATCCAATCTCACTTCTTATCTGGTTAATATCTGCTTTAGAATATAACCTCCTTGAAGGCAAGAAACATGCTTTACTTTTTTTAAAATTTGTATCCACAAGACTTAGCAGTATTCTTCATAAATAGTAATAAATAATGTGTTTTTTTATTTTATTCATTAGTCTCATTTGATATAATTCCTTAATCCTGCAAAGTTTTTGTAATGTCACATCTTTTAGAAGGAACAGCCCCCAAATCAGAAAACATACAGGGACGTACCTGTGTGCATGTGTGTGTGTGTGGGGGGGGCAATCAAGGTTAAGTGACTTGTCTAGGGTCAATCAGCCAGTAAGGTCCACCTGACTACAGGGCCAGTGCTCTATCTACTGCACCACCTAGCTGCCTCCCTTTTTTATTTGTGGGGTGTTTTGGGGTGTGTGTGTGTGTTTGCTTGCTTTTTGGAGGCAATCAGGGTTACAAGACTTGCCCAGGATTACACAACTAGTACACACTGAATCAGAACTCAGGTCTTCCTGATTCCAGGGCGTGTGCTCTATCCATGGTGCCATCTAGCTGCAGAAAATGATGTTGCCTTTTATTTTGGTGGGCTCTCTAAAGTAATACCCTCTGTCCAGAAGTGGGAAATAGCTGGTAAAGAGTAGAGGCTCAATTAATGCTTGTTGTTTGACTAACAGATTGGTCTTTAAAGGACTGGCTCCAACCTATATTTTCATCATGATTATGCAATTATTTCCCTTCGCACACTCCATGGTACACCCAAACTGGCCTCCTCATTGTTTCTCCCACATGAAATTCCATCTCCTCTCTCCAGCAAGGATGGAAACAGGAATTTTATTGAGTGTGTACCACGTGCCAATCATTACACTAAAAAGCTTTATAAGTATTATCTTGTTTGATTTTCACAACAATCCTGGGAAGTAAGTGCTGTTACTATCTCTACTTTACAATTGAGGAAACTGAGGCAAACAGAGGCCAAGTGACTTGTCCAGTGTCACACAGCTAGTAACCATCTGAACACATACATGTCTTCCTGATTCCAGGCCCAACCCTATCCACCACACCACCTAGAGTTACCTTGCAGCCTTACCCAGGAAATTGGCATGCCTGAAATTCACTCCCTCCTCAGCCTGACCTCCTAGAATTTCTGGTTTCTTTCATATATTTTCTCAAAGGCCACCTTGTTTCTTAATCCCCCAATTTCAAGTGCACTCTCCCTCACTAGAAAGTAAATTCTTTGAAGCAAGAGACTTTTTCATTTTTGGTTTTGTAAACCCAATATCTAATACAGTGGCTGGAACATGGAAACTTAATAAATCATGTTGTTTGATTAATTGATTGGTATACTGCCTAAGCTATTAATCATTATTGTGTATGTACAGTGTAATGACTGCTATTCTTGGTATTATAGGGGCATGGCCAGAAATAGTTTCTTCAGTGAAAGACAGTAGAAGAAAACATTATGGCAGTCACATGGAATATCCTCCCATTTCTTATTCCCCTCAATAAAGCCTTGGTGTGGTTGGGTTTTTAAAATTAATTTATTTTTAGTTTTGAACATTCACTTTTAAAAGATTTTGAATTCTGGGGGCAGAGCCAAGATGGCGGCTGGTAAGCAGGGACTAGCATGAGCTCCGTACCGAGTCCCTCTAAAAATCTACAAAAAATGGCTCTGAACCAATTCTAGAATGGCAGAACCCACAAAACAGCAGAGGGAAGCAGGGCTCCAGCCCAGGACAGCCTGGATGGTCTCTGGGTGAGGTCTATCCCACATGGAGCTGGAAGCTGGGAGCTGGGAACGGAGTGGAGCAGAGCCTAGCCTGAGCTGCATGGACCAACAAGACCAACAACCGGGCAGAGCATGCTGTAGCACCCTTGAATCAGGGAGCTGAGGCAATTACCAGACTTCTCAACCCACAAACACCAAAGACTGCTGAGAAGGTTAGTGGGAAAAGCTGTGGGAGTGGAAGGAGTTCGCGGTTAGGCTTCCAGCCCCGGGGACAGCGGAGGTGGGGCAGCTACGGCTGTTGTTGCTTCCGGCTCCAGGCCCACCTGGTGGGAGGAATTAAGTGGCAGATCAGAGCAGGAGTGCACAGCCTGCTGAAGATCTAAGCCCAGTTCGGGTTGGGGGTTCTTGGGGAAGGAGAAGTGCTTGTGTGGCAGAGCTGGCACATCCCCCCCCAAACGTGGAACATAGAACTCTCTAGTCTACAAGCAGTCATACCCCACTGAAAAACTCAAAGGTCAAGTTAGTTGGCTGGGAATATGGCCAGGCAGCAAAAACACACCGAGATTCAGTCTCAGACTTTGCATTCTTTCTTTGCTGACAAAGAAGACCAAAACATACAGCCTAAAGAAGTCAATAAAGTGCGAGAGCCTACACCAAAAGCCTCCAAGAAAAACATGAACTGGTCCCAGGCCATGGAAGAGCTCAAAAAGGATTTGGAAAAGCAAGTTAGAGAAATAGAGGAAAAATTGGGAAGAGAAATGAGAAGGATGCGAGAAAACCATGAAAAACAAGTCAATGACTTGCTAAAGGAGACCCCCAAAAATACGGAAAAATACACTGAAGAAAACAACACCTTAAAAAACAGACTAACTCAAATGGCAAAAGAGCTCCAAAAAGCCAATGAGGAGAAGAATGCCTTGAAAGGCAGAATTAGCCAAATGGAAAAGGAGGTCCAAAAGACCACTGAAGAAAATACTACTTTAAAAATTAGATTGGAGCAAGTGGAAGCTAGTGACTTAATGAGAAATCAAGATATTATAAAACAGAACCAAAGGAATGAAAAAAATGGAAGACAATGTGAAATATCTCCTTGGAAAAACCACTGACCTGGAAAATAGATCCAGGAGAGAGAATTTAAAAATTATTGGACTACCTGAAAGCCATGATCAAAAAAAGAGCCTAGATATCATCTTTCAAGAAATTATCAAGGAGAACTGCCCTGATATTCTAGAGCCACAGGGCAAAATAGAAATTGAAAGAATCCATCGATTGCCTCCTCAAATAGATCCCAAAAAGAAATCTCCCAGGAATATTGTCACCAAATTCCAGAGCTCCCAGATCAAGGAGAAAATACTGCAAGCAGCCAGAAAGAAACAATTTGAGTATTGTGGAAACATAATCAGAATAACCCAAGATCTGGCAGCTTCTACATTGAGAGATTGAAGGGCTTGGAATATGATATTCCAGAGTTCAATGGAGCTACGATTAAAACCTAGAATCACCTACCCAGCAAAACTGAGCATCATGCTCCAAGGCAAAATATGGATTTTCAATAAAATAGAGGACTTTCAAGCTTTCTCAGTGAAAAGACCAGAACTGAATAGAAAATGTGACTTTCAAACACAAGAATCAAGAGAAGCATGAAAAGGTAATCAAGAAAAAGAACAAGAAAAAGAAATTGCAAGGGACTTACTAAAGGTGAACTGTTTTGTTGACATTCCTACATGGAAAGATGATGTGTATGATTCATGAGACCTCAGTATTAGGGTAGCTGAAGGGAATATGCATACATATATGTTTATGTGTATATATGGATGAATGTGTATGAATGTATATATCTATGTGTGTGTGTATATATATATATATATATATATATATATATATATATGTATATACCGAGAGAGAGAGAGAGAGAGAGAGAGAGAGAGAGAGAGAGAGAGAGAGAGAGAGCAGGCACAGCATGAGTTGAAGATGAAGGGAAGATATCTAAAAGAAATAAAATCAAATTAAGGGATGAGAGAGGAACATATTGAGAGAGGGAGATAAGGAGAGATAGAATGGGGTGGATTATCTTGCATAAAGGTGGCAAGAGCAAGCAGTTCTGTGGGAGGAGGGGAGAGGGCGGATGAGGGGGGAATGAGTGAACATTGCTCTCATCAGATTTGGCCTAAGGAGGGAATACCATACATACCCAATTGAGAATCTTACCCCACAGGAAAGAAGAGGGGAGAAGATAAAAAAAAAATGGGGGGGATGATGGAGGGGAGGGCTGATGGGGGTGGAGGTAGTCAAAAACAAACACTTTCAAAAGGAGACAGGGTCAAGGGGGAAAATTCAATAAAGGGGGATGGGTTGGGAAGGAGCAAAATATAGTTAGTCTTTCACAATATGAGTATTGTGGAAGGGTTATACATAATGATACACATGTGGCCTATGTTGAATTGCTTGACTTCTTAGGGAGGGTGGGTGGGAAAGGAAGAGGGGAGGGAATTTGGAACTCAAAGTTTTAAAAACAGATGTTCAAAAACAAACAAAAATGTTTTTGCATGCAACTAGAAAATAAGATACACAGACAATGGGGCGTAGAAATTTATCTTGCCCTACGAGAAAGGAAGGGAAAAGGGGATGGAAGGGAAGTGGGGTGACAGAGGGGAGCGTTGACTGGGGAACAGGGCAACCAGAATATACGCCATCTTGGAGTGGGTGGGAGGGTAGAAATGGGGAGAAAATTTGTAATTCAAACTCTTGTGAAAATCAATGCTGAAAACGAAATATGTTAAATAAATTAAATAAATTAAAAAATAAAAAATAAAAAAAAGATTTTGAATTCTAAATTCCCCCCCTCCATTCCCCCACTGGCATGCAATATGATATAGGTTATACATATATGATCATATTGAACATATTTCTACATTAATCATGTTGTGAAAGAAGAATCAGTACAAAAGGGAAGAACCATGAGAAATAAAACACACACACACACGTACACACACACACACACAATAAAAAAGAGAGAAAATAGTCTGCTTCCATCTGCATTCAGACTCTTTCTCTAGACACGGATAGCATTTGTCACCATGAGTCTTGGAGCTGTCTTAGATCATTGCATTGCTGAGAAGAGCTAAGTCTAACAAAGTCAGTCATCCCACAATGTTGCTGCTACTGTATACAGTGTTCTCCTGGTTCTGTTCACTAAGCATGAGTTCATACAAATCTTCCTAGGTTTTTCTGAAGTCCCCCTGTTCACCTCTTCTTATGCAACAATAGTATTCCATTACATTCATATACCACAACTTGTTCAGCCATTCCCCAATTGATGGGCATCCCCTCGATTTCTAATTCTTTGCTAATTGGTTTGATTGTTGTCCTTCATGCTCAAAGAGGACCAAAACAACATCATGATTTCGGGGTCAAAGTAAAATGTGTCTGACTGTGGCTAATCAGACCAATAAGAGCTCAGAAGGATCTAACTACAGGTTGGGCACAAATAATCCATTTGAATATTTGAATAAATTTACACATCTAATTTTACTTTTGAGCTATTGCAATTCTGCTTTACTCATACAGAAAATTCCTGCAACAGTGTCTCCTATGTCTCCCAATCAACTCCAAAGTTCTTCAGAGAGATTTTAAGGTATCCTAGTATTGCTTCTTCTGACCTCCATTGAGCACTTGTGTTGTGTGAGATCTCTGTAAAATAGTCAATTAGCAAAGGTATATTTGGTGTTCAAACAACATGGCTAGCTCATCATAGTTGTGCTTTCTGCAGCAGAGTTTGAATAGTTGGCAGTTTAGCTTGTGTCTGGTACCTTAGCTTGCCAGGTGTTCTTCAGAATCTTCCTAATACAATTCAAATGGAAGCAATTCAGTTTCCCAGCATGACACTGGTATGTGGTCCAGGTTTCACAGGCATACAACAATAGTCAGCACAACAGCTCTGTAGACCTTTGGTTTGGTAGATAGTCTAATACCTCTTCTTTCCTGCATTTTCCTGCAGAGCCTCCCAAACACTGAGCTAGATGGGAAATGCATGTATCAATCTTATCATCTATGCATACATCCCTGGAACTTATCTACAAGCCATTTCATCAACACCCTGCTGAAACTCTTTCTTCTCATTAAAATCTTTCTTACTACTTTGCTTCACTCAGCTTCCTTGCTTTTCTGAACCATATAATAATGGTTGGCAATCCAATATTACACTGGATAAAAGGACACTTGAATTATTCTCTAGTTGTTTCATGGATATTGGTGAGAATGAAGAAGGATTTGAGTTAGTTCCTAAGAATCAGAAGGACATATCTGGGCTGCCAACTTTTTCTTATGACTCTTTGAATATCTCCCAATGGCACATGGAGGTGGAAGAAGATATAAGGGAAGTCAACACATCAATGTGTGGGAAGGCCAAAAAAAAGTGGAGTTAAGTTTTAAGTATCACTGTAAAACAAATTTGTATCAATTTCTATACAAGCATTATTTGAAAATTAATAAAAAGGGGTCAAGGGAACCATTCATCCTGGATTAGTTCCCAGCACCAATTCTATAAATCCCATAATTACATAATTGACAGATTTGCTGTTAGTCACTAACAAGAGGAAAGTGATCTCCAGGCAGTACTCAATTGGCAGGCGCCAATAGAATCTCAATCCCTGGTTAGCTCCATAGAATTGGTGTCCACAGAGAAATGGGATACCTCCCTCCATCATTCTAACTTTTATGACTCTACAGCATTACAGCCTATGTAATCCTAGAACTTGTCCCGGAAACATTCTCTTTTTCTAGATTACAGCATACAATAACTAGTGAAGAACTATAGAAACACAATATTTGTGAGCATGGACTTCTTATAAATGAAGTAGGAGAAGACAACCAATTTTTGTGATATACTATTTACTAAAGTGTGAGACCCTCCTTCCATGAAAAGAAGACCCATTAATTAATTTATGTTTATTTAGTTTCTTTTTAAAAATTTTTATTGAATTTATATTTTTTAGTTTCCGACATTCACTTCCATAAAATTTCAAGGTCCAAATTTTCTCCCCATCTCTCGCCTTGCCCTGCCCCAAGAGGGCATGTAATTTGATATAGGCTCTACATATACATTCAGATTAAACCCATCTTTACATTAGTCATGTCGTAAAGAAGAATTAGAACCAATGAGAGAAACCATGAGAAAGAAGAAAGAAACAAAAGAGAAAGAGAGCACAAATGGTTTGCTTCTACCATCATGAGACTTACGGAGTTGTCTTAGATCCTTGCATTGGTAAGAAGAGAAAAGTCTATTAAAGTTAGTCATCACACAATGTGCCTGTTACCATGTACAATATTGTCCTGGTTCTGCTCATTTCACTCAGTAACAGTTCATATAAGTCCTTCCAGGTTTTTCTGAAGTCTGCTTGCTCATCATTTCTTATGGCACAATAGTATTCCATTACATGAATAAACCATAATTTGTTCAGCCATTCACCAATTGATGGGCATCCCCTCAATTTCTAATTTTTTGCTGCCACAAAAATTGCTGTTATACATATTTTCGTATGTATAGGTCCTTTTCCCATTTGTATGATCTCTTTTGGATACAGCCCTATAAGTGGTATTGCTGGGCCAAAGGGTATGCACATTGTATAGCCTTTTGGGTCTCATCACAAATTGTTCTCTAGAGTGGTTGGATCAGTTCAGAACTCCACCAACAATGCATTAGTATTCCAACTTTCCCACATCTTCTCCAGCATTTATCATTTTCCTGTTTGTCATGTTAACCAATCTGATAGGTGTGATGTGGTACCTCAGAGTCATCTTGATTTGCATGTCTCTAATCAATAGTGATTTAGAGCATTTTTTCATATGACTATAGATAGCTTTAATTTCTTCATCTGAAAACCACCTCTTCCTATCCTTTGACCATTTATCGACTGGGGAATGACTTGTATTCTTATTAATTTTACTCAGTTTTCTATATATTTTAGAAATGAGGCTTTTATCAGAGAAACTGGTGGTAAAAATTCTTTCCCAGTTTTCTGCTTCCCTCCTAATCTTGCCTGTATTGGCCTTGTTTGTGCAAAAACTTTTCAATGTAATGTAATCAAAATTATCCATTTTTTATTTCATAGTGTTCTCTATCTCTTGTTTGGTCATAAATTCTATTCTACATAAATCTGACAGGTAAACTATTCCTTGCTCTCCTAGTTGGCTTATAGTGTCAGCCTTTATATATATATATATATTGTGTGTGCCCATTTTGATTTTATTTTGGTATATGATGTAAGATGTTGCTATATGCCTAGTTTCTGTCATACTATTTTCCAGTTTCCCCAGCAGTTTTTGTCAAATGGTGAGTTCTCATCCCAGAAGCTGGAGTCCTTGAGTTTATCAAATAGTTGGCTACTTGTCTTATGTACCTAACCTATTCCACTGATCCACCCCTCTATTTCTTGGCCACTACCAAGTAGTTTTGATGATCACTGCTTTATAATACAGTTGAAGATCTAGTATAGCTAGGCCACCTTCTTTTACCTTTCTTTTCATTAATTCCCTTGATATTCTTGACTTTTTGTTCTTCCAGATGAAGTTTCTTATTATTTTTTCTAGTTATAGAAAATAATTTTTGGTAGTTTGATTGACAAGTCACGGAATAAGTAAATTAATTTAGGTAGAATTGTCATTTTTATTATATTAGCTTGGCCTACCCATGAGCAACTGATGTTTTTTTTCCAATTATTTAGATCTAACTTCATGTGAAAAGTGTTTTGTAATTGTGTTCATATAGTTCCTGGGTGTTTATTTGGTTTCTTGAAGCAAGGTACACCTGTATGCCAAAGAGATAAAGAAGACACATACCAAATAAGGCAGAAATGTGGAATGTTACTTTTTTTAAAAAATCTTTTGAAGTAATATTTGTCAGCCACATACACATATACCACTAGAATCAGTGCTGAGGCAAAAGATGAAAAATGACATTGTCTTTAACCTGAAAGAGTTTAAAATTTAGCATGCAGTGTAGGTAAGATGGGGTGTGAGATATAGATAGATAGATGGATGGGTAGATTGATAGATATCCTAACTTTAAATTATAATACAGAACAGAAAATGATCAAGTGCATTGGGGTAGTCCAATAGAATGGCCAATGATATACACAGGAGAGAGACTTCTTCTGACAGGGTTGATCATGAAAAGCACCCCTAAACAAGTGGCATGAGAGCTAGCTCTGAAGAAGAAAGATGGCTGTGAGTGAAGATAGTAGAGTAGTAGTCCACCATGTGCAGAATCAGGTGGTATGTTTAAAAGTTTGGAGGCTGGAGAGGACAGAACAAGGGGATACTAGGCAGGTTAATTTGGCTAGAACATGGAACGCAGAAAGGTCAGCATGAAGAGTTTAGGATAAAAGATTAACGTAATGCCAAATTATGAAAGATTTTAATGACCTGGTTACTTTGATATTTTGATAAATGTGTCATAGAGAGATCACATGTGGGAGTAGTATCCCCTTCAATGATGAAGAACATAATTTATTTATTCCTTTTCATATTTTGAAACTTTGGTTCATAGCTTCCCTTATTTTCTCCAAATGAAGTCAATCCAACATGCTAATGTCCTCCCTATAGTTATTTTGACACTGAGTAGAGATAATGGACATGCAGTATGTCCATTAGCTTATCTCTCACTCTAGCAACATAATCAACTCACCTTTTCTGGTCATCCATCTCTCTGATGACAAGCTTTTTGCAAGAAAGGCAGCGTGATTCTTGGTTGGTATATTGCTACACACTACCTGAATTTTCTATGTATTTCTCTAGGACATAGAATATTAGGTATGAAATTCTACCCATAACATGAGATATAGGGGCTAGGAGTTTATCAGCTGCTAAATAGGCAATAAAGAGCCACTGTAGGCCTTTGAGCAGGGGATCATATC
This sequence comes from Trichosurus vulpecula, assembly GCF_011100635.1. Classification (NCBI taxonomy): domain Eukaryota; kingdom Metazoa; phylum Chordata; class Mammalia; order Diprotodontia; family Phalangeridae; genus Trichosurus; species Trichosurus vulpecula. The sequence goes on along the minus strand of NC_050574.1, from coordinate 295,591,031 downwards.
TTCTGCAGTTCATTAATTAATTTGGGAGCTGCAGTAATGAGCAGGGGAGAGGCTGGGGTCAGAGGGACTAGTTAGGAGAAAATATATCACATATTATGGGACTGACTAGCAGTGCCATATTACAAAAATGTCAACAAGAATGATTATTAAGAAGTGGCCATTCGCTTTAAATAATAGGTCTTTGGGGACCATAAAAAAGCAGTTTCAATAGTGTGGGGGAGATGTATGTAATATTTCAATAGTTTGAGAAATTAGGAGGTGGTGATGAATTTGAGGCATTAAATTTAGACTGTGCTTTTTTTTAAATGAAGATTAGTAGTTACAAGGAGGAGAGAAATATGTTTGTATGAGATGGGGAGGAATAAATAGAGGGAGAGATTGAAGATCAGATAAAATTGAAGAGAAGGGTGATTCATAGAGCAAGATTCCAGAGAAGCTAGAAGAAGGAAACAAAGCAGAGGAGTTAGTATGGATACTGAGGAGGACTACTTCATCCTTTCAAAGCTAAGGGAAAAATGGTGGGAGAGAGCAAGATGTAGAGACTTTAAGGTTATAGGCAAAGGAAGATAAAAGAACCTGTATCAGATAACATCAATCTTCTCAGTAAAGTAAGATGAAGTGAAGTTGTTGGCTGAGAAAAACATTGATATGGGTTTCTTAGGCTGGCCTGCTTCGTATTCTTCATATCACTGGTAGTGAAGAAAGGGAGCTGAAGGATCAGGAGCTCTGACAATGTAAGCCCTCATCAGGGTGGGAAGGATCATAGTATTATAAATGAAAGATTTGGACCTGGAAGGGATCTTAACAGGCCATATAATACAGTCTCCTTCATTTTGTAAATGGGAAACATGACAGACCATGCTCCAGCAGGTAGTAAGTAGCAGTCAAGATTTGTACGTAGGTCATCCAAACTCCAAATCCCTTATTCTTTCCATTATACCATAATGACCCCATGCTAACAGAAAGTTTCTCAGCAGAAAATATTAGACACCTCTGTTTCTGGCTGTACTTCTCTTCCTAATAGAAGAGCAAATCTTGGTGTTAGGATGTGGCAGCACCAAGTGGATTAGAGATTCACAAGATAAGATTTTGGGTTCAATCAATTAATATAGGTTCATTGGCAAAGGACTACCTGAAAATGGAGGATATTTGAAATTAAATATCATGTCTCTTGCTAAGAGATAAGACCATGTGGTCCATAATAGGAAATGATGTTTTACTGGCTTCATATAAACAATCAATATAATATCAAAACACATAGATGGAAAAAGATACATTTTGAGTACCAGTAGGTATACAAATAGGTATTTGGGGTGGGCAGATGCTAAACAGCACCAAATGACCAGTTTAGTGGAGTTGAATGATTGATAAAATTGACTGTATTCACCATTTCTTTGGGCAATACATAGATGAACAATCATAGGTATGGAGCACTAAGGAAAGTTAGAGGTCATCTAGTCTAATACCTTCATTATGAAGATGAAGAAACTGAAGCCCAGAGAAAACAAGGGACTTCCCCCAGGTAACACAAGGTAATAGGTGGCAGAGTTGATATTCAAACTCATATCTTTTAACACCAAATGCAACATTAAACCTCCTTTTTTCCTATCTTTCATTTTACTTCATCCTTTCCTTCATTCTCTTATACTTGATCTATCTGTTTTATTCCAATAAATGCATTATAAAATAACTCATAGAAGGGATTTACCCCATTGAGTGAACTATTATGCTAAATTAGTCAGCTATTTGGTGGTTAGAAGAACAAGACTTCTCCAGTATCTCAATATACATCTTTCTTTCTCCTTGTTATGATTAATTTTTATGTGTGAATTTTGCTACACAGTCTTGCCATGTATCTCACATTGAACGCCTTAGAACATTCATGCATCCCCATCCTTTCTGCAGTGGAACCACTGATGTGTGCTGCCTTCCCAATTAGAGAGTGAACTGGAGAGCAGGGATTATCTTGCTTTTTTATTTGTTTTCTCATTGTTTAGCTTTGTTTAAGCATATAGTAAATCCTTAACAAATGATTTTTTCATTCATTCAGCAAACTTAGCATCTTAACTAAGAAAAAGTATGTGGGATTAGGGGGATGGGAAGAAAATTAAGAAAAACAAAATATCACTGCAAATTAAAAAGAATAAAACAATAATGTTCTTACTTTCTGTTATGAATGCATTAAAAGTGGCATCTAACTTGCTCAGAGATTTTAGTGGTTAGTGGGGGAGAAAGCAGGGAATGTCAGAGGTGGATGGAACTCTGCATATCTAACTGCACATCTAATTCTTTTTTCACAGCATGTTTCAACAATCCAGCTAGCAGCTACTATGAGGGTATAAAGCCAACAACAACCAGCTCACAGAATGCTGCAAGCCCAGGTCCTTTTCATCTGCTTTACTAAGGAAAGCAACGTTAATCTTACTTTAATCCAGCATACAAATATCATTTGCTGAGTTCATGGGAAAAAACCAGCACCCTGAATTACAGACCAAATACAATTCGTAGTTATCAACATCTGGGTGTACAGCCAGGAGCTCATTACAATGACTGGCCCAGAGTCACGTGCCACTCCTACTGTGGCACAGAGCTCTGAGAGAGAATGCTAACCTCTGGGCTTATATATCCTGTTCAGGGCCTGGGAGGGCCCTGACCTCACCCAGGCTGGGCGTGGAGAAGTTCCCCACCCCCAGTATCACATCAGATACAAATCAATGGCTCCCAATTGTCTCAGTGCAGAGAAATACAAGAACATCCCACTTTATCTGCCCCATTCAAACAAAGGCCAGAATCATTAAAGGTCAACAGCAAAAAGTCGCACCTTAATTACTATTACACACCACCACCTACTTACACCAAACTCATCAAACGCATAGGGACTTATACATTAGTTTCTTAGTTTAAATTTTATTTAACATTAATGAACAAAAACTGATTTTCTCTGTCCCACTACCTGCTATCATTAAAAAAGATACTGTGATAAATAAGGATAGTCAAAGGAAAAAAAAATTTCACATTGACCATGTCCAAAAAAAAAGCTTCATTCTGCTCCATGAGCCCATCCCCTCTCTATCAGGAGACACATAGCTGACTTTCTCATTAGTTTTCTAGAACATAGTTGTTCACTGTGTTGATCTTCTGGTCAAACTGAAATTTTTACAGATTTCAAAGCTATTTATTTTTACACTGTTTTTGTTTTATAAGTTATTCTCATTTTGCTCATTTAATTTTGTATCAGTTCATATAAAACTTCCCAAGTTTCTCTGAAACAGTGGTAATATTTTGAATGAGACACTACGTAACAACGACATTTCTTCAAGTTTGAGTTGACATAATTTTTTACTTTTTTGCTCTTGGGAAAGGAAGATAATATATGGCTGCTCCATTTTAAATATTTAGTTTATCGTAGCTTTGTGTAAGACTACTTTCAAAACAAGAAGCCAGTGAGCATATATTCTAGGCTGTTAGCAAGTAAAAATCTTGAAGTCAAACAGGTTTCATTATAATCATCACAACCAGATCTAACTCAGATACTTACTAGCTGTGTGACCCTGAGCAAGTCACTTAATGTCTGTCTGCCTTACTTTCAACAGTAAAATGGGGATAATAATAGCACCTACTTTACAGAGATTTGTGAGGAAATATTTTTAAGTGTTTAGAACATAGTATATGCTTATCAAAAGCTTTTTATTTCATTTTTCCTCTCTAGATCCTATATCTAAAATAGGAGTCAGGCTAGATGTCTAAATCATTCTCCTATTCATTTTCTTTCTATTCATTAAATTGCGCCTAGAGTATATGCCTAGAAAATTTTCAATTGTCTGTATTTGTAAATGTAAAAAAAAATTAGGCCTCTGTCTTAGGTATATCTATAAAAGTTATTAGAGTTCTTTGAAAGAAGGATGTTATAGAAATCTAAGTCATTATTGATCGGGGATAGTGAGGAGGTTGGGTGAGTATTAGCAGTATAGACACAGCCCTTCCTGATTACATATTAGTTACTTTTGACCAGCATCCTAGATCAAAGGCTTCTGATGAACACTTAGAAGATCAGGCTCCTAATCTTTATTTTTACTCTCTTCTGTCACTCTGTATAGACAAGAGTATAAGAATCAGAAGCTCTTAGAGCTAAAGAATATTAGGCAGGTATATTAGGCACTGGCCTTAGGTAAAAAGGATCTTCAAGTTGAGCTGTGTCAATGACCTGAGAAAGTTGATAGCTTATTGAAAGTTCTGTTCTAATAAGAAGGGGATTTCACGTAATTTAATCTTAATTGCCTAAAGGAAAGCTGAAACTGGTTAATATAAACCAATGGATCAAGGAGGAGAAGAAATGAGAAATAGATTGTCCAAAATGTTATTAAAGAAGACTGTAATAATCATTTAAATATTAAAAGGTGTCCAAATAAGTTTCTGAAATTGCTCAACTCTTGAGAAGATAAGGACTAAATAGATGATTAGAAATTGAAAGAAAAATCAACCATGGACAAACAGGCTCAGCCAAGTGACCTTCTCTTTTTTCCCTGAGTGGTTAATGCCTAATGTAAATTAGGGAGAGTTCTGAAAAACCGTATCTGGATATACAACCAATCTATTTTTAGTGTTATCCCTGGTAAACTATTTGAAATATTGGTGTAATATTTTAGCTAAATTGTAGTTCTGTGCAACTTAATTTCCGTTTCCATTAAATAGGACTCTGATCTCGTCCTTTGATGAGCTCAAGATTTTTGCAAGTTGTGTGCAGAATAACTGACTGTTTTACATTTTATATTTTTTATTTCTCTCTCATGGTTTTTCTGCTTACTCCAGCCTTTCTGAATAATTCTTCATGCTGAAACACCATGGGCTCGCTGTATTTTTTCTTTCTTTTTTTCCCCTGAGGACATACAATGTCTATAATTAAAACATAGACACATAACTCTCTAGAAAGGAACAAATTTCCACTATTCCAGGAAAGGGAACATAGCTTCTGCAAATTGGGTGACAATTGCTAACTTTCTAAAGGCCCATAATTTTGGGTTAGTCTTAGGTTGTGAAACACACAAAGCTAATTTTCAACTTTGTTCATAAATGTGAAATCCTGGACTCCTAAACATATGCCACAAGCTGGCTTCAACATCCCTGTTAAACAGTACATCTGTCATTCCAAAATTACATTATAAATTGCTCTCAGTGGAGATGAACATATTATAGAAGAGTCAAAAAAACTGAGACTTGTTAAAAGTAAATCTTTTAAGTTGCTCTTTTCTGTTGTAGAACTTTAAGATAGAAACAACAACCTCAGAAAGAAATGACAAGGAAGTAAATATGAGATATGGACCTTTCTCCCCCATTAGATGGTGATTTCCTTATGCACAGAAATCATTCCCCCCCTTTTTGTATCCCCAGTGCCTGGCAATCATAAATATTTATTGTTAGATTGAAAACATAATTCCCCATATACTTTTGTTTTGCCTTGTTTCTCTCTGCTACCACATAAGGTACCCCTTCTTAGCCAATAATCTGATTTTTTTCCTCCAGTGAGGCATTTTTGATATGATTTGAACGTAGAATCAAAAGTCACCCTTCTCAGGCCTTATCTGATAATGTCATAATATCTGGAATGATATATACAATTGACTGAGCATACAACATATTCAGCACCAAACCAAAAAAAAAAAAACTTGCTCAATTTCTGATAGGAAATTATTCTGAATTAAATGAAGCATTTATACAACACTTTAAGATTTGATAAACACTTTATATACACAATTTCATTTGCTATTCAAACAGCCTTATGATGTAGGTGCTACTATTATAACCATTTTAGAGATGAGGAAACTGAGGCTAAGAGAGGTTAAATAACTCAGGGTCATCTAGTAATTATTATTGGAGAAAAGATTTGATCTCAGGTCTTTCTGACTCAAAGACAAGTTGTAGTAAAGTAGGATTGTTGATCAACTTTGCACACCACAGTAGACTACCAATGCTGCACGTACAAAAGTTGTATTTATTTAAGACTAATCTGAAATCAGGTCTCAAGATATGGCAAAACCTTGAAGTATTTTCATGATCATGTTTCATTTGTGTCTCCTCTAAGTAGGCATTGTACGAGCAGTGCATTCATTCTTGGATGTCAATGTGAAAATCAAGTGATTTAGAGGGTATCTTTTTCATATTGATACTTTGAGGACTTATCAATAACAAGAAATACATTGGATTTGGAAACATTAAATAATCAATTTAGCCATGGTTGTATTAAGAGTATAATCAATGATACATATAATCCCTCCTCTACACACCAACCTCCAGGAATTGTTTTGAGGAAGAGACAGAAACCCTCTTTGGAAATATTGCTATGGAGGGAACCTCCACTAAAGTTTTCTTTGGACACCACAATGTGACATGAAGGTGAATCTAGCTTCTTCTATTATCTGATCACAAGTGAACTCTGGAGGAGATAGGGAGACTGATGACTTTGCAATAGCTCTGCCTCACTTAAATTCAATTCACACATAAGCAAATGATCCATGATGTAGAGTGAATTCAAGTAGCAGTTATCTAGGGTGACCTGTGAGGTCCTTTCTGACTTTGACTTACCTTCCTGGCTGTATTCCTCACATGCAATTATCAGACTTTAAGCTCTTTTATATTACTGATAAGATATTGATATTATGTTGATAATATTGATGTTATTGATAAGATCTCATGATATCATTGGTCCTCTTTGATAATGAAGGATAAACAACAATAAATCACAAGTGAGAATAGGTCCCACCAACCTGGAAAGAATTCAATTTCTGACACAGTGAAAAATTGTACAATTGTTGGTTGAGGACTAGCCTAGCCATGATTGTAGAATGTCAGGATGCGGTTCATCATAGAATAATGATTTTTTGAGAGTCAGCGATTATCAACAACTATCAACCCAGTATTGAAATATGGGTAGAGGTGGCACATTGTAGGAAAGGAAAAAATAGACAGATGGACCACTGATGGATTATATTTGGATAGGACTGCAGAAAAAACACTACAGAAAAGATGGCAAATCACTTTCTCTTTCAACTGTGTTCTAAATTAGTCAACAAATCTTTACTGAGATTTGTTTTTAATGCAACTCTGTACTGAGTGTTAGGGGAAGAACAAAGAAGTATAAGATTTCAAAGATCTTAAAGTCCGATAATTGCATGTGAGTAACGTAGACAGGAAAGTAAGAGTCAAAGTCAGAAAGGACTTCAAAGGTCACCCTAGCTAACCACTACCTGAATTCACTCTACACCATGGATCATTAGTCATCTAGCTTCTAGTTAAAAGCTTCCAGTGAAATGGAACTCATTACCTCCCAAATGAATTGATTCTATTGGTGAATAGGTCTAGTTATTAGTAACTTTTCCCTTATATCATGACACTTTATAACTTTCCCTTATAAAATGTGCCATAGGAATGCAGAAGATACTGATATCACTGTAGGATGTTATGAAAACATTTAGAGACAAAATTTTGTCAAGGCCTTAATAGGTGGGTAACATTACAATAAACATATAAGAAGAGGCTTAGTAATGTATTTCATAGAGTCTGTGTCTTGACAGGATAAACGAAAAAGCAAGATTTTTGAAAATATCTTATATATTTTTAATGCTTATTTCACCTCATTATACTTTACTGCAACATATAAGCAAAAGAAATACTTTTTAACCCATCCATCTTCAAGAGAGATGTAGATTCCTTTTAGGAAGGGAAACAAGAGGTTAAGGGCAGAGGCTGGCTACTCTGTTCTCCCGAAAGAGTGCTGGCCTAGAATTCTTTCTACTACTACTGCTACTGCTGCTGCTGCTGCTGCTGCTGCTACTACTACATAGTCTAGAGCAGCACTTCTTAAACTGTGGGTCATAACCCTACATGAGGTCATGTAATTAAATATGGATGTGGAAGATTTGTGAAAAATTTGGGAAAAGCAAAAGGTTTCTGAATGCACAGTGACCAAAAATTAATTCAAAGTCAAACTCATAGTGAATCTGAATCTGGCAACACTTGCCCATGTTGCATCGCGAGACTTCACTACAACATGGGTTGTGAACACAGCATTGACTATTATAAAATCAAAGTATCAGTCAACTCTGAAAAATGTTGAAGATGCTCTTTGTCATGCAGTATCAAATATTCCACCAAGATTTAGTTCTTTATATAAAAATAAATAAGCACATCCATCTCATTAGTATCCAAATTTGTTTTCTTCTTTAATAAATGGTAAAATTATATGTATACCAAAGAAGTACATGAAAATAATTTCTTTATGATTTATTATCAGTAAATGTTTGATTTCTATACCTATTTTGTATACCTATATAGCCAAGGTTGCTTAAAAATTTAATGAAATGAAAAGGGGTCATGAGTTGAAAAAGTTTAAGAAGCCTTGGTCTGGGGAATTATCCTTTAGGTTCAAGCTTTTTTCCTGATTAAAATGGGATTGAATCTGAGTCTTGAGGGAAGCCAAGGCAATGAAGAGGCAAAGGTGAGGAGCAGAGCATTTCAGGAATGGGGGACAGCCAGTGTAAAGATATAGAGACAAGAGATGGAGATCATTTTGGCAGACTGAAGGGTAGATAGAAGAAGGATAGGGATGGAGGCCTTCCTATTATCTTTCAGATCTCACTCCTAAAGAAGAGTGCATTTTTTTTTTACCAATACTGAAGCAGAATCCTTATTTGAATAGCTGGATTCTTCAGTTTTGTACTGTAAATGGTCCTGAATTTTCAGGATCCAAAATAAAGACTGGTGATCCTTGACCAGAATAATGGCACAGTTCATTTTAAAAGTGCACTTAGCACCTTGTCAATCTTTTATTCTCTGAATTGACTTTGGAGCAGGATTCTGGAGGTGATTTTGAAAGGTATCTAGATCAGTAATTTGGTCAATCATTCAACATTATTAATTGTATGAAATCTACATAAGGAGGGGCCCAAGAGGAAATCCTGAGGGAAGTTCATACTCTTTTTTCTCCTCAGGAGATAATACTTTAATCAAACAGATAGGAAATACAAAAACAGAAAGTATGTAAGCATATGATTCTCTCTGGAAAAAAAAATTACTCCTTAGGTTGGCTAAAATAAGTCTTTTCCTTTTCTCCCCTAATAAAACAATGACCAAAAGAGCTCAGGAGTAATTAATTCTTCACAAGTGACTTTGGGGCACTAACAATTTTAAAATTAAGTCTACACATTCCTTATATTGTTAACTTCTCGCAATTCTGGAAAGTATTGTTGAAGAGAACAGAGTCCCAGATAATATTTCTCCTAATTATTGCCAGGCAACCTTCTAGTTGTCCTGAGGAAAAGAGAAAAAGAATAGAATCAGGGTAGGAAAGAAATTCAGAGGTCACCTAGCCAAGCCTGTATAAAAATACCTCCAACATCATCACCCAGGGAACTTCTAGCCTCTACATGAACACTTTCAAAGATGGGAAATTCACCGCCTTGCAAATTAGCCCTTTCCAGCTTAGGGCAGCTGTTCAATAGATACCTCTAGAACATGTCAAGTCAATAAGCATTTATTAAGGGCTTACTGTGAACCAGGAACTAAGTGCTAAATGATGAGAACAAAAGCATAAGCAGAAAAATAGTCCTGCCCTTAAGGATCTTACATTTTAATGAGGGAAGACAAGGCATAAAAGGAAGTTGAAAATCTAGAAAGGGGATCAAGGAGAGAAAAAGTTTATAGAGTCAAGAATGGAGCCTAAAGATGGATGAAAAGAGTTCTTTCCAGAGTTTTCCTTAAAATGGAAGTTCTGGGAGGAAGCATCCAATCAGAGACATATAGGCACCACCCTGCGGGGTGGTGATGCTGGCTATTCTCCTTTTCCTTTTCATTGCCTACAGTGAGCAAGGCAGAAGCTTGACATATTAAGGTTAAGGTCTGTCATTTGTAAGCACTGGCCCCCTTTCTCTTTTTTTTTAAGATTTCTGTCAATCAAAATGAAATCTGTATTTAGACTGGAAGGGCCAAATTGTAAAAGAGTAGGTTTTGGCACTTTCTCAGGATCAGCTGTCTTCTGAACTGGCATGCTTGGAGTGTGCTCTGTGACAGCAAGTCATTTCACTCGAATGTCCATCAGAATGAGGACAGATTAAAAGCTGATCCATCTCTATTATGGCCTAAATGCTTTCTCTGAGGATAAATGCCATTTTCTTCTTGTGTGTGCCTTAGCTGTTTCTCCCACTCAGCCATTACACAAAAACAACAAGTTGAAAAGTTAAAAATCCAACCAGGGCATTGGACTTTTGCTTCAATGTATAAAATATTAAATACCCAATTTAAATTTTATTTTTCATTGAATTTAGCCAATTGGGTGAATCTACCAAACTGACTATGAAACAAAGGTCTAACAAGAAGTAATAGGCTAATTTATATCTATCCCCAAAGGGCTTAGAAAACTCTGTGTGCCTTTTAACCCAGAAATACCACTACCAGGTCAATATCCCACAGATGTACAAAAATATTTATATCAGCTCTTTCTGTGGTGACAAAGAATTGGAAATTAAGAGGATGCTCAACAATTGAGGAATAGCTGAACAAGCTGTGGTGAACGATTGTGATGGAATACTATTTTGCTAATAAGAAATGAGGGAGATGGTTTCTGAAAAACCTTAGAAGACTTATATGAGCCAATGAAAGGTGAACAGAGCCAGAAGAACATAGTAAACAGTAACAGAGGTATTATAAGAATGATCAGGGGTGGCTAGGTGGCACAGTGGATAGAGCACCAGCCCTGAAGTCAGGAGGAACTGAGTTCAAATCCAGCCTCAGATACATGATACTCATTAGCTATCTGACCCTGGGCAAGTCACTTAGTCCCAAATTGCTTAACAAACACACACAAAAGAAAAGAATGACCAACTATGAAAGATTTAGCTACTCTGATCAGTATAATGATCCACAACAGTCCCAAAGAAATCATGATGAAAAATGCCACCCATCTCCAGAGAGAGAATTGATGAACTCTGAATAAAGATAGAAGCATTTTTCTCACTCCTATATTTTTTCTGCCTTTTTTTTGCAGCATGGCAAATATGGAAATCTGCTTTGCATGATTTCACATATGTAATGAGTACAAAATTGCTTGCCTTCTCATCTCAATGGGTGGGGGAGGGGATAGAAGAAGGAATGGTATTTGAAACTCATTTTTTTAAAAAAAAGTTATATATTTTAAATGTAAATTTTAAAAAAGATAAGTGGCCAATATAGGTCATATTTTCTCATAACATATTAGGAATGAGGACTTTTTGAACCAATATATTCATTTCTGGTGGCTTTGTTGGTTATTCTTAGATGCTCCAGACCAACATTTTATGCTTTTCCCATCAAAACATTTGTCTTAAGTGATCTAATTTCTTTTTTTTTTTCTTGCCTACAGAGGAGCATTGGATCTGTAGAAGTACATTGAGTCACAGAAAGAGCAGCTTAGAGTGGTGGAAAAAGTCCTAGTTTTAGAGTCAGAAGACCTAGGTTCTTAATCCTAGTTCAACCCATCATAAACTCAGTGCCCTTGAAAACTTGCCTAACTTTTCTAAGCCTCAGTTCCTCTTCTTTAATATGGCAAAGGTAAAACACTTAGCCTACATACCTGGTGCATCTAATGTATGTAAGGCATTGTGTTGATCACTGCATATTCAAAAGCAAATGAAATGGCCATATCCCTAACAGAGCTTACCTTACTACAAAGATAGCTTATGGTTAAAAAAAAAACTTTTGTAAGACAGAAATACTCAACTCAATGCTTAAATGGTCTGTGATCACTTTAATGTATGTTTTCCCTCTGATAATACAGATTATAACCAATCAAGCATGTTTATCATGTTTGATTTGTCCAGGTCCCCCCACAAGTCATCCACAGTATAGTTCTACCAGATATATTCTGGGGACCTTTGTCTTTCTCTTGAAATTCCAGAGATACTGGTGGAGCACATGGGATGGGCAAGGGTTAGCTCTTGTTCTCCCCACATGACCAGTCCATATTTTTTTCTCACTCATGTACATTGCTTTGATGACACTCATTAACACCCTCTTCTCTATAACATATGAAGCCTTATATATAAATATATGCTATTTTTTCAAGCTTCCCAAATGAAATTTCAAAATATTCTAAGGGTTTTCATAGAAATATCATTAAAGATAAGAACAAGAAAATATAGACACCTATCTGAGTTGAAATTGATTCATTGGGTGAAGAAAACTATTGCTATTTGTAATCATGGATTTCTGTTCCATAAGTCTTTGGACTCTTGTATTTCAGTATATGACTGATGCTCTTTAAAGTCAGTATGGGAAACCCAAGCAAGCTCTCAAAGAGGTTATTTTCTTGACCTGATGTTTTGGATGAAATTAACCTATGATATATTTTAAAGATATCTTTCTTCTGAAAGTATTTGGGGAGTATTTTCCTTTGCTCTCTCCAACATGCCTCCATTTGTTATCAAAACCGAGATCTGCAGTGTCACATCCAAATGAAAGCTCCATGCCCAGGCCAGGGTCACATTTGTACATTTCCCAGAGCTGGCACCACTGTTGTCACAAGAATGGATTAATGCCCTGCCATTTGGAGTCCTTGTTATAATCTTTTCTCAAAGAATGAGGTATTGGAATGTTAATGCCATGTATAATCTGTGAATTATAGCACTGTGCTATACTGTTTTGACCTTTTCAGCATTCAGAGGTTTGATTGAGCAGCCATTCTCAGTTTCTCCCTTTCAACAGCTCTATTATCCTGTGGGGAAAAGGGAGACTTGCCAGACTCGGAAAGAGCACTTCGTTCTTAGCTTAACTGAAACCCAAGGAGAGACCCTTTCAAAAGTCAGATAGAAGTAGTCTTAGGGCACAGTCATCATGAACTGAAAGCCCAAGGAAGTTGCTTCATGACCAAGTGCATTTAGCAAGGATATGCATTAACTTTTGAGGAACAAAAATGATGGAGCATAGGGTTCACAAAAATATGCCCCCCAAATAGGACATACTCCAAATAAATCTGTTCTTATGACTAGAGAGGTAAGTGAGAAATGAAAGAAATATTGCTCATCTCCATCATGGTGCAGAGATTCTAATACTCCTTTCCTCCTCAATTACTAAGATAATAGCATATAACTGATGATAAATAGGGAGATAACGTTATGCTCTTGAAAGACAGAGAGTCCCATGATGCAGCTACTACATCAAAATGAGGATGAGGTTTAGCTATTACAAGAGTAATGGGGATTATTTCATTGTGGTCTTTGTCCTTGATGCAGGCACCAGTTGGGGAAAAGACTGAAAAGATCATTCTCTGGAGACCAATACATGAGAAACTCAGTCTTTCTTTTTTCCAGTGCATTTTGATGATAATAATGTCTGCCATTTATATAATTCCATAAAGGCTGGGAACATTTACATATAGAATCTCATGTGAGTCTCACATTAGCATTGCAGGGGAGATACTATAGTTATTCCTATCCTCATAATGCATATGAAGAAAATGAGACCTAGAGAGGTTAAAAAACTTGTCCAGGGTAGCACAGGAATTACCAAATTCTAGAAACAAGATTTGAACCCTTGTCTTCCTAACTCCAAGTTGACTATGCCATGCTGTTTCTCAATCTGGAATTAGAGGAAGGAGATTTGGATTTGAAGCTCAGTTCTATATGTTAGCTTCCTATTTTAGGCAAGTCACTCTGAAAGGTAGTATGGTATACATAGTAGAATTCTGGACTTAGAGTCAGAATGAGGGAAAAGGAAGGAACAAGTATTTTTAGGTACCTAGGAACTATGCCAAGTATTTTATAAGTATTATATCATTTGATGCTCAACAACTCTGCAAGAGAGGTGCTATTTTTACATCTATTTCATAGTTGAAGAAACTAAGGCAGACATAGGTTATATGCCCTGTTCAGAATCACATAGCTAGTAGTTGTCTGAGGCCAGATTTGAACTCAGATATGCCTGACAACAGCCTCAGAACTCCATCCACTGAACCATTTTGCTGAACCACTCTGAACCACTAGGTTCAGAGATTTCCTCTGAGACTCACTGGCTTATGTGACTATGGGCAAGTCATTTAACCTCTCAGTATCCTAGATCAATGGTATCTAAACTTTTTTGATCACACATCCTATAAGTAAAAAAATATTTTGAATATCCACACCCAATATAGTTATTTGTAGTTATTCATAGATATGTTATTTATTTATGAAATATATAAATATATGCATTTATATAGCTATGCTAATAATTAGGTACCTTATAAACTATACAAAATGGGAATTTTTAAAATATGGGATAACAATAAATAATATTTTATTATCTTATTATTTAAATGTTACTTTTTTCATTGAAAGTCAATACAGTCAATAGGGAGCTACTGAAGTTTATTGAGGAGCGACGATGTAATAATGCCTATTCTTCAGGAATATCATTTTAGTGGCTGAATGGAATGTACAAAGATGTGAGCTAGGGAGACCAATTAAGAAGCTATTCTAATAGTCTAGGCCTTAGGTAATAAGGGCATGAATGTGTATGATGGTTATGTGAGGATGGTAAAGGGGGTTGGATGACAGGGAAGTTGTGGTGTAGAAAATACAAGATTTAGCTTATGAGACCCAGAGAGGTGAAGCTACTTGCCCCAGATCACATGACTAGCAACTGTTAGAGCTAAAACCTGAACCCAAGTTTTCTCAATTTAAAAATAAAATTCAGAATTTACATTTGTATCATATCACTTTGATTATAGCTTGAATAATTAAACTCCTTAGGAAAATTCTCTTTTTGTGGCACTGCACAAAATGGTGTTCGTATATGTCATGTCTAAAGCAGATAACATTACTAATGATGACCAAAGTCAAACAATTTACAAAACAATGGATTGTTGTATATAATGCCTACTTTGACAAACTATTGCTTTATGTATTTAATTGGAAGATTCTATCTTCACTCACTTTCCTTAAAAAAAAGTTAGAAATCATAATTATCCCTAGGAACAATGAAGTAAACAGAAGCGAATTTAATCACTTTGTTACCCTCGACAATCAGTGTTTTCATTTGTGTGTTATAAGAATTAGTTTTTGTAGCCTTCAAATGTTTTATTTTTTCCCCTCTCAATGGTAAGTACTTTAAGAGATAAAAATATGCTACCTCCAGTTTTACCCACATTGTTATTGTTGTTGGATTTTTTTTAAATAAAAGTGTTTTTTTCTAAAAATAAGTACTTTTTGGGAGCCCATCCAAATATAACTGTCCTATTTTCTTCCTAGTGAGGAAAAGACAGAGCTTGTTAATTTAGGCTTTATCGGGTTTTTCACATTCATGTTCTAAATAGCACCTGCTATTTTTATTTGCTTTGTATTTTAAATACAAATATGTTGGTTTTTAACAATGTTAAATAAGTTAATAATGTTCTCAGAATCAAAATGCATAGGACTATGGCTTAATAATATGATTTTTTTATAATACAGAAAACAGCCAAGTGAGTAAATTTGAGTATGAGGAAAGAAACATACATAATTACATGTATGTATTGTGTAATATACATGTATGTGTATATACACATATATATGAGTTATGCATATGTGCATATATTTCTATACATACTCCAATGATTCAAGGGTCTTTACTTTTTTTCAGTGTTGCTAAGCTAATGCTACCAATTAAAATTGTGACCCTCCATCTTCCATATTTACTTAATCTTTGAGATATGGGATAGCCAAAACACAGCTAAGCCTGTGGTCAATTTTGTAACGAGCATCTCTGAACTTCAACATCCTTGTCAGGAACCAAATCAATGAGCATTTTTAAGTGCCTATTATGTGCTAGGCACTGTGCAAAGTGCTAGAGATTTAAAAAAAAGACAAAAACCATATAGTTCTGCTCTCAAGGAGCTCATATGCTACAGGAAGATGGCATACAAACAACTATGTACCAACAAGATGTTACATGATAAATTGAATCTAATCAAAAGAGGGAAAGAATTCGCATAAAAGGGAACAAGCAAGACTTCTTGTAGAAGGTGGAATTTTAGCTGGGTTGTAAAGGAAGTAAGGGAAACCAGGGGACAAAAATGAGGAGGGGGAGAATTTGAAACATGGAGGACAGCCACTGAAAATGAAATATACGGAATCAGGATCTGAGAGTCTTGTGCAAGGGACTCCAAAGTCAGTGTCGCTATATCACAAAGTACATGGAAATGCTTGCTTTATCCCATAAATTAAAAAGAAAAAAAAGTACATGGAAGAACGTGAGATAAAAGAAGACTGGAAAGGTAGAAGGGGACCTGCTTTTAAAAGGTTTTGACCACCAGAGTTTTGTATATACAATCATGGAGGTGACAGGGGACCTTCTGGGGTTTATTGAAAAAGAGTGCAACATTGTCAGACCTGTGCTTTGGCAAGATAAATTTGACAGCTGAGTGGAGGATGGACTGAAGTAGGGAGAGATTTGAGGCAAGGAGACTAATCAGAGGGCTAATGCAATAGTTCAGATATGAATTGATGAAGACCACTATCAGGGTGATAGCAGTGTCATAAGAGATTAGGTGACATATTGGAAAGATGTTACAAGAGGATAATCAACAGTACTTGGCAACTGATCAGATATGGGCCTTGGATAAAAGACATGCAGTTCATTACTGGGCCAACACTTAAATCCATTCTAGCTCGGTAATCTCCACTAAACCTTATGCTCCACAGGCATAATTTTTAACTATTTAATGTTATTGTCATGCCACGATAGGCCATCAGATTAAGATGTCCTCTACAATGTGCCTTGTTGTCATTTTGAAGTTATACTGCCTTATCCAAAGGCTATGCCAAAGGAGCTACTCTGTTAGATTCTAACAATCAAAGAACACTTTCAATAAAAACAGCATTAGACTTTTCTGCATCCATAGCTAAACACAGAGAGATTCATCACCATCAGGAAATGTGTTTCTACTACGATGCTGTGAATCACCCCCACCTCTTACCCCTATACTTTTACTCCTACCCAGGGGCTCTAAACTCCTGATAGAAGAGAGTTCAGCATATCTAAATGACCCTGGACCCATCATGATGCACTCTAACCATCTTCCTGCCATATTGCTGGATCCATCCTCTGACTACAATCTGGGGCCTTATGTACCTTACTCGTGTAAGTTCACCAGGAGCACTGGAACCACTGTGCTATGCTCTGACCCTCTATGCACCAAGCTGCTATGTCTTAATTCCCACCATTCTCTCACCATGGAATCCTGTGCTTTGAACTGTCGAGAATTCATTTTATACAGGTAGCCCCTGATCTACCATACTGAACTTCTACTATTTTTCTACCCCTAGACATATTTCTTTTCCTACCCTTTCCAGTTCTTACTCTACTAATAGTAGTCAGATAAACAATGCCTGAAAAGGGAATGTCAACTACAGTTACCCCTTTTACATCATAGGGATTAGGGGCGTGGCACCCTGGTGATTCAAAAAAAAATGCAAAATTTTTTGGCCTTCCCTCCATACCATTCATACTACAGAAGTCTGATTTTTTTTTCTTTTTCCTTTACGGTGTGTTTACAGTACCTTTTTTGTAAAATTTGGGTTGAGTATTTGGTCATAGGCACAAAGAAGCTCCTAAGCTAATTGCAATGCTGGATGGCTCCATTTCAATTGGAAAATGAGAATGACAATAGCTGAATTTCTGGGCAGCTAGGTGGCTCAGTGGATAGAGTACCCAACCCAGAATCATGAAAACCTGAGTTCAAATACAGTCTTAGACACTTAATAGGTATGTGTCTCTGGGAAAATCACTTAACCCTGTTTGCCTCAGTTTCCTGATCTGTAAAATCATCTGGAGAAGAAAATAGAAAATCATTCCAGTATCTTCACCAAGTTAAGCCCAAATGGGGTCATGAAGAGTCAGACGTGACTGAAACAACTGAACAACAATCCAGAGTTGTGAAAGTCAAATGAGATATTTTTAGTGTTCAGTGTCTGACAATCAAAAGTGTTGTGTAAAAGCTAAAAGGATGATGATGCTAAGAAGAATGCCATTCTAGGAACATAAATTTAGCCAACCATTATTACTTTTAACATTTGACATTTGTCCAACAACACGTGCTGAGTATAAAGGTTGCCGTGATACCATTTTGAGAGTACTGATGAGGGTTGTATCCTTCCCTACTGAAAATAATGGATTGCATTTATGTAGTATTAAGGTTTACAGATAACTTTCTTTAAAACACTCTTATGCAGCAAATAATCTGTGTTTTACTTGTAAGGAAATGGATATTTAGAAAGGTTAAATGACTTGTCTATAGCCTAATAGCTGGAAGACGCCAGATGTAGAAACTGAAGCCAACTGTCCTGATTTTAGATTTTGCCCTCTTTCTCCTAAAAAATCCTGCTGTCCTGCTTCTTGTCTCTTCCACCTTACCACCCTATTTGCTGGCTCATCTTTGAGCTGCACAATTAGAGATGCTTACATTGCCTCAAACTAGTCATGTGACTTACATATGTAATAGAACCAATTCATTTTGCCCTTATAGACATCTTTCATGAAGATCATGACAAAAAGGCAAATTAATGCTGGTGCACTCCATCAGAAAATCTTCTATCTGGAAGCAAACATCAAAGAAGAAGCAGATGTTGACTTTTTGGACTTTTAGTTCACATTCACTTTTCCCCTATGGCTATCAGGAAGCCCAAAAAAGAAGGATACTTATGCCAGCAGACCGAACCCCCCCAAAAGAATTTTCTTCTACTTTGTACTTGTAAGGTAAATTAAAGTGAGTCTCTCAGGTATGTTTAAAATGACCCTATCAAGCTGATTTTCTGCTCTTAACCCTCTGACCCGGCCACCTGCCAAAACCATCCCCAAGTGGAAAAGAAAAATTAAGCAGATCTTATTAATTGGGTGGGGGGAATGGTTCCTTCTGCTCAGGTCAGACGCTTCCATCTGTCACTCCATTCCTCTGACTCATCTTCCTTGATCCCAATTAAAACCCTGCTAGGTTCTACTTGGATTCCTGGGCAACAAGCCCAAGATTGCAAAGCTCAAACAATGGCTTGTGACAGGCCTCTGGGGCCCGTTACCCTGCTGTTCTCCCACTGGGCCAAGACTTCTGATACTTTTCCAACTCTGAGGAAGCAACCAGATGAAGAAAGGGACACAGGAAAGGTAAGACATCCCCTGGTGAACATCACAGGGAACAAACTGAAAAAAAGGAAGTCCTAGATGAGAGGATTTCTCTGCTGATGAAATGGCTGACCCCAAATTAAAGAGATTTGGAGCAGGCTGTAAAGAGAGCTCTTGTGATGTTTAAGTTTCCTTGAGGAGACCAGTGGAATGCAGGAATGGTCTCTTTCTTCAAAAAAAACACAGCTGAAAGGAAAGTTAGAGGGGTTGGGGAAGGAGGTGAGAGAAAGTAACAATAAATTAGCAAGAATTATTTATCCTCACATTTTGCTTGCTATGCATGTGGGGGACACTGTGCTAGGCACAATATTGAGTATACAAACACAATTAATGAAACAATCCCAATTTGCAAGAGATTTACATTCTATTGGGGGAGATGATAAATACATATTTAAATGTACAAAGACTAAGTAAAATCAGAATAAATACAAATACATACAAAGTAATTAAATAAAAGTAATTTTGGGAAGGAGGGCAAGAAGTACTTGAGGGGATCAGGTAAGGGTTCAAGCAGAAGGTGGTTCTTGAAGGAAGATAGTGATTATCAGAGGTGAGGAAGGAGAAACAGCATTCTAGAAATTGGGAGAAAGAAAATCAGTACAAAGGCACAGGGCATTGTGTAGCCTGAGTGAAGAACTGAGAGAAGGCCAGTTTTGGTTGATCTCAGAGTCTTAGAAAGAAGTTCTGTTCCCATTATCAGTCCCAAACTGAGGGAAAATCTTTTCTGTTATGTTCCATAGTATCCTCTTCAAGAACCTGGGCTTTTAATGGAGAAAAATCCTTAAAACACATGGTGTGACTTAGCAGAGGCAGGAAGACAAAGTTGAGAGAGGGCCAGGTTGGGAGTTAGGAAGACGAATTCAAGTTCTGCCTTGGACTTACTAGCTCCATGATTTAATCTTTATTCCAGGCAACATCCCAGGACTTAGTTACTAAGCCATAGTTGTATAAGAGTTTTGGATTATGGTGTTGTTTTGGGTTTGGGGATTTTTGAAGGCTTTTTGGTCTGGAACTGCCTTCAATAGTGAGGGCAACATCTGGTGTGAAAACTCTTTTAACCAAAACAGTTTGATAATTTATAGAAATTGTAGTTTTAAGGAGTTGCCTAGGATACTAAGCACCACTAAGGTGGCACAGCTACTCTGTGCCAGACACAGGCCTTGAACACAGGTTCTCCTAACTCCAAGTCTGGTTCTTTATTCAAAATACCACATTTACTTCTAGATCTTCATTGTCTATGATTTGTGCGTGCGCGCACACACACGCAGACACACACACACGCCATTCTTTTCATCCATATGGGAGAGGGTCTGCCATGATACAATTCCATACTTCTAGCCAACCAAACTCCAAACTTTGGAAAATAATTGAACTATTCTCTCTTCTTTATCTGTCATACCAAGGAGTTAACATCTAGTTAAAATAAAGTTGATTTTGCCTTGACATATCTCTCATGTTCTCTGTGTATGTGTGTGTGTCTCCTTCCCTCCCTCCATCTCTCTCCATTATATGTGTTTTTTTGTCCTTCAGTTGTTTCAGTTATGTCTGACTCTTCATGACCCCATTTGGGGTTTCCTTGACAAAGATACTGGTATCATTTGCCATTTCTTTCCTTGCTCATTTTACAGAAGAAGAAAAAGAGTCAAACAGGATTAAGTGACCTGCCCAGAGTCACACAGCTAGTAAGTGTCTGAGGCCAGATTTGAATTCAAGAAGATGAATATTCCTGACTCTAGGCCCAGCCCTTTATCCATGGCACCATCAAGCTGCCCTATTATGTATACTGCTACCATTCCAATCCAGCCCTTCATTACCTTTGCCTACATTTTTATAATCCCCGGTTGCTTCAATTCTTTCCCTCACCCAATACCGTTTGATGCCAAACAAAACTTCCTTAAACACTACTTCCATCTGTCTCTCTCCTAATAAAATAATCCTTGGTGGTTATTCATCTCTTGACACATTAAATCTATATCCCTTTGCCTGGCTTTAAAGGCCCTCCATTATTTAATCCTGCCTTCCCCATTGTAACATATTTCCATCTGATTGTAAACATCCCACCTTTGCCCTAAATGTAATGTCCAATAAATATACTATTCTTAATTATGTCTCCATTATGTCATTGATAATGCTTTTTCTTTCATCTTAATTCCCTCCCTTAATGCCTCCAACCTATCTAAATCCTATTAATTCCTAAAGGTCATATTCAAATTCCACCTGGCCTAGCAAGCTTTCCCTGACTATCTTACCCTTCATTCACACATCTCTTTTGAACACTGACAGCATTTGTAATCTGCACCCCACAATGTAATATTACCTGAGTTTAAATCTGTCCTCTGACACTTACTTATTAGCTTTGTGACCCTGGAAAAGTCACTTAACCTTTGTTTGCCTCTGCTTCTTCATCTGCCAAATAAGGATAATAATAGCATCTTACCTTGAAGGGTTATTTTAAGGATCAAATGAGATAATAATTGTAAAACAGTTAGCACAGTGCCTGGCAAATAGTAAGCACTTTATAAACACTAGCTAATAACAATAATAATAATGTTGATAATAATAATAATTTCATAGGTATAAGTGTAGTTTTCCCAAATAGACTATAAGCTCTTTAAAGGTAAGAATTCTATTCCATGCTTCTTTATCACCTACAGTATCTAGTAGAATGTCTAGTATAAGACTAAGCATATGGTAAAAATGCAATTAGAATCAATTAATCAGACTGATTAGCCTATCATCTAACATGGTATGCTCTAGGGGATGGGGGTGCAGAGGTGCATTGGTTGGAGATTAAAGGGTATGGTGGAAACAGAGATGGATTTGAAATTAAAGCACTTGGATTGAGTCTCATCACTGATACTTACTAACTGTGTGATGTTGGGTATGTCATTTCCATTCTCTCAACCTTGCTTTCCCCATCTGCAACCTGGTCTAGATGACCTCTGAGGTTTCCTTCTACTCTGAATACAGTATGCTGTATGTACATGCAGTTATATGTTTTAAGGAGAAATAAGGCCTTTGAACTAAATATAAAGGAAGCTAAATAGGGCTGCCTTGGGAGGTTGTGGGTTCCCCCACATCAGAGATTGTCCAATAGAAGTTGGATTATCATTTGTCAGGTCTGTCATAGTGGAGATTCTTTTCATATTTGGGGTGGATTCAATGTCCAAAAAGGTTCATTTCTGAATGTCCAAGTGCTGTGATTCAGGAAAATTGATGAGTTTCTATTAAGGGGGTCTTATGTTCTTCTGAAGCATTTCAGCACTGGATGACATCTATATAAAAAAGAGAGTAACTTGGTCCAATGAATGTGAAATCAAATACTGGAAAACATAATGTATTTGAATTACAAAATGATTCAAATCACATATGATGACTGAAAATTCAATCAATGCAAAGAGTGTAAACCAGTCCAGGGTTTTACTCAAACCATTTTTCTGCATTCACCCATCCTCAAGTGTGGATGTGATGATGGGCTGCTAGGTATCAACATTTGTGTTCTTTTTTTTTTCATTTTGAAGGACCTTTAACAAAATGAATGAAAGGAAGAATGTCTCCGATGGAGATACTACCAGGACAAAAAAAGAAGTTTGTTGTAATAGAATATAAAAGAAATATAAAAAAAGAATATAAAATAAATATAAAAATATAATAGAATATAAAAGAAAAAAATTAATATAATTAACTGGTATGAATGTCATCATGATAACTCTAAAATAGCATGAGATGTCATTGTGCCTAAATTTACTGTAAGGGGTATTATAAATATGCAGGGAAAATAAAAGAAAAAGGCAAAGAAGCACCAGCTTCTTATGTTTGCAAACAATTTCAAAGGAGTAAAAAAATAATAACAATAATAGAGATGGAGTAAATTTATGCTATGCTGATTGAAGATTGCAATCAAAAATGAATTCCTCTTAGCAGAGCAGCCATTCAGAAAGAAAAGCTTCATTTATTTAAGCCAATGAAATAATACAGAAATTAAGCATAAGCATCCACTGGAAGCATTGGTTAGATTGCTTTAAAAATCAAGTTCGGTTGCAAAATGTTAAAATTACCAGAGAGGTGGCCAATGCAGAGGAGGACCCAATGACATAGTATCCTGATTTTTAAAGAAAATAATCAAAGAGAGTGGATACATGGATCAACAATTTGTTTTTGTTTTGTTTTTTGGAGGGGGAAAGGCAGGGCAATTGGGGTTAAGTGACTTGCCCAAGGTCACACAGCTAGTAAGTGTGTCAACTGTCTGAGGCTGCATTTGAACTCAGGTCCTCCTGACTCCAGGGCCAGTGCTCTACTCACTGCACCACCTAGCTGGCCTGATCAGCAAATTTTTAATGTGAATGAAATAAGATTATTTTGGAAAAGAAGGCTTTCCAGAACTTACACTTCTAAGAAAGAAAGATAAAAATCAACTGGATTTGAAATGTCTAAGTACCAACTAAGATTGTATTGGGAGGTAATGCCAAAGGGGATTTATAATTAAAACCATTGCTTCTTTATTGATCTTAAAATGCTCCCATTCTGAGAGGCTACAACCATCAAGCATTTCCAGTTCTTTGGAGGGCACATAAGAAAGCCTAGATGACAAAACTTGTTTTCAAAGACTACTTTTGAACTTATTTTAGCCCAGCTATTAAAAAGATTGCTGGGACAACAATATTCATTTAAAGCATTACTGATTTTAGATAATGCCCTAGGTGATCCAACTACACTTGGTTAATTGTAGGGGAATGTTAGTATGCAAATTCACTGAGATGTGGAGTATGTATGAAGATTTAATGAAAGAAAGTTTAATCTATGATGCAAAAATATTTTTAATGATAATCATGTTATCTCATTATACTAATAAAGGCTTACCTTGAGGTGCCATATTTGGAATTTTTTAAATTTTGCTTCCTATATCTACTCTATTTCTTGTTAATAAACTTGAATCAGAAATATTTTCTTATTAATAAAGGGAGGCAAAGGAATATAGATTTAATGTGGCAAGAGATGAATAGACACCAAGGATTATTTGATTAGGAGAGAGAGAGAAATGGAAGTAGTATTTAAGGACTATAAAGCATTAAGTAAATATAAGCATTTATGTAAAGCACCTACTATGTGATAGAGCTTTACAAATATTATCTCATTTGATCCTCACAAAAACCCTGGGAGGTGGATGCCCTTCTTACCTTCATTGTACAGTTGAGGCAATTAGAAATAAAGTAACTTGCCCAGGGTCATACCATACTGTAAGTGTCTGAGGACATATTTGAACTCAGGTCCTTCTGATTCTATGCTCGGTTCTCTATTCATTACATCTCTTAGCTGCCTCAAGTGCTAATAAGCAGGTGAAAAATATTATTTTTATAAATGTTTATTATATATTTCCATTGAGCTGGAAGCAATGCCATATTTTACACTTAATTATAATTGTGAATCATAGATATTCAAATAATGTTATTACTTCCCCAATTCATTGTTCACACTAATCAGGACCTAACTGTAATTAGTAAGTTTGCTAATCTGGATATTGTTTATACTTCTTTTTATCAAGATTCAAGCTTTGGTTTAATTGAGTTTTCCTTTGACTAAAGCCATTAGCTTCTCTGAACAAAGGAAAAGATGTCTGAATGTCCACAAGCCTTGAATTTTTTAGCAGAAACTCTTTCAACTGATACTCACAGATTTCTGCTGATACCTATAATCAATAGCTAAGCTTTTGCTTCAATGATAACTCAAATTTGTATAACTCTTCTTACAGGAGAAATATTTCCTCTTTGAATTCATGCGATAGGTAACTGCTTCTGAATAAATCTATTATAAGGCAGAGTAAAATCCTATATTTTATTATGCTTGAGCATAATAGGTTCAGGATTCAGAAAAATAACCATAAACACAGACTGAAGTTTCTGACAGCCTTTACAGAGAAAAATTACATCAGAAAGATAGAAAAATAATTTTAACATAATTATCAATATCGCCTTTTAAGATCATACAGGCCTAACAAAATATATTTTTAATGTTATGCTTTCTTCAAATAATGTCAGATACACTGAGAACAAATTAGTAAACAAAATAAGTTATAGATTTAAATATGAGTTTGCAAAATTTTACACTTATAAAACTACAAGGCTACATTTTAAAGAAGTCATAATGAGCTAATTGAGAGGAGGAGATTTATATATCATTCACAAAGATAACCAAAAGTTGGGGGCAGAAGAGTTCTTTCTACAAATAAAGTTAGTTAAATCCACTTGGGAGGGTTTAAATTTGTTTTGTGGATGTTATATTCTCTTCTTTCTCTTGTTTGGCTTCTTATCTCAGGAATGTCAAAAATTTTCCCTTGATACTGTCATTCTTTGAATCAGGTTTTAGCCAGATGAGGTTAATATTAATAAGAGACAGGTTTTAGGAGTCAGCCAGATATTCAGGAGAACCAGCATAATAAAATTGAATAAAAGGGGAAAAAATTACTATAACACCTTTTATGCTTTTTCCTCCTGCAACACTTTGAGACAGGAGTTCTTTATCTATGTTCTATGACCACCTTTTCATTTTGATAACTGTACTTCAAAATAATTTGATTCTCACGTTCTGCCTTTACAAACACTGTTCATAGAAGAGGTCCACAGAATTCACCAGACTGCCACAGGGGTCCATGACATGAAAAAAGTTCAGAAAGTTTCTTCTTTGCTATGTAGTATAATTGGCATTATCCTAATTTTATAGGAAATGAAAATACAGCTGATAGACATTACATGACCTCCCAGGTTTCTTACATAGTAAGTGTTAAAATGGGGATTGGGATTTAGCACTCTTTCTACTATTCTGTGTTGCCTTTTAAAGGGAACTGTAATTATCTCTCACAGGAGAAATGTACCTTATGTTAGCCAGAACACATCTTTACTGAATCTCTAAAGAAAATATAACAGTAATTCATACCCAGTAGTGGGGTTTTTTTGCACATTGATGGATATATATTCTCAAAATTGTGGGAACCCCTATCAAAGGTGCACATGGTGATCTGTCCATGCTTTCTCATTCTTTGTGAGTCTTGTCAACAAACATTTTAAAAAAGAACATTTCCATATATAAAGTAACATAGGAAGAGAATTATATCTGAAGCTGCTAATCTCTATTATGTACAATTTGCTGTAAAAAAAAAGATATGTTAAATTCAACATGTTATTTTTGAAGTTATCCTACTTATCTTTTCTTCCAAGTTTTTTTAATGTTCTGTGGGTACTAGTACAACAATCAGGTTGTCTGTCCACCTGTTATCCCTCAATCCAACAACATGACTAGCCCATCTTCATTTCATAGAAATATTTGCCTATAAAATATTTCATTCTACTTCTTATCAACAAGTTATTGCTGAAATAGTAGACACTAAAGAAAATTTTGAGGATAGTTTGTTGGTTGGTAGAATTTCATGACAAATGATCCTTGTGCTACTAAATACAGTACTAAAAAAATGGACTGCTTTTCTAAGCTATATCAAAGACAAGGTTGAATGTTCAAACATTTTTAAGTTTAGCTATTGAATTTTCTTTCTTTTACTTATCTCTGAGAATCCATGAGGATAACACAAGAGGCGTTCTCCCCTCCGGACATAATCAAAAGAATCCTGCTTTGTTCTGAAAATTAGAGATCAGGTCTATTGGACCCTGGAAGACCATCTGTTTCCTTGCATATTGCTGCATTTTTTCCATTTTACCTTATTGGGACTCTCACTGGGACTTTTATCCAAGGATGTTATAAAAATAAATAATTTCCATTTGTAGGGGGAGAGGAGGGGAGGGGAATCTTACAGCCAATTCAGTTTCACATCTTAAGCAGGAATGTTGTTTCTAGGAAAGATTTATGCACAATCCTTTTGAAAGAAAAAAAAAGAACAGAAAAACTACAAGATTTTAAAATATAATTCACTAAGATCTAGAGGCTTTACAAGTTCAGAGTTTTCTCAGTATTGCCAAGTGGTTTCTGCAAAGAGAGCAATGCTGGAGATTCATGTAGATTTACTTCTTATGTAAAGTAAAAAATAGAGACAACTCCATAGGAAAGAGATTTCTTTTGATATGCTTTCCTTCTGGAGTCTTTGATTTTGGTTCAATGACCTGCTAAGAAGAAGTACCACCTGGGGCCAGCTGAATACCACACCCAGCTGTTTTTATAGGAATTCAGAATGTGGAGCTTAGAGCCCTAGGTCTATGAATATGTCCTTCCAATCATCTGGCTCTGTTCTTGAAAGTATGGCACATTAGAAGCTGACACCTCTAAATAACTTGAATATATGATGAGATATGAATATATGATGGAATATTTCCTAATTGTAGAGAGAGTAGACCCAGGATGGACCTTAAGAATAAATGAAATAAATGGCTATCTGCATGGTATAATTGCAGAGTCCTGGGAATACCATCACTACCACAACCTCCATCTCAAAATTATCCCATCTAAATCTGGGGCAGAGATAAGATGGCAGTGTAGAGACAGCAACCCAGATGGCTTCTCCCAATATTCCCTCCAAACAACATTTAAAAAAGGCAAATTGAATTCTGGAGCAGCTGAGACAACAAAAAGTCACAGTGAGATATGTTTCCAGCCCAAGACAACATAGGAGGTCAGCAGGAGAATTTTGAGACATTGGGGTTAGGGATGGCCCAGAAAGCAAGCAATAGCCACATCAGAAATGGGTCTTGGAGGTAGCTGCAACAGTAGCCTCAAAAGTTTGGGAATTCTTAACCCAGAGACAGTAAGGGGGTTAAGCAACTAACCAGAAAGAAAGTATGGGGCCCTGAGCTGGCACTGGGCTCACGACCCTATTTCATGGCATGTACACTGTTATGGGTAACGGTTCCAGGGCAGATAGGAATATTAGCACTTGTAGCTATAGAAGAATAAGGACCCTTCTTGGGTAAAGACCAAACTGACCAGAGTCACAGACCAGGAAAGCAATGACCACAGCTCTCCCCAGCAGCTTCTACATTAAATGCCTGGAGGGTTTGGAATATGATATTCCAGAGGGCAAAGGAGCTTAGATTATAGCCATGAATCAACTACCCAGCAAAACTGAGCACAATCTTTCAGGGGAAAAGACAGACATTCAATGAAATAGAGGATTTTCAAACTTTACTGTTGAAAAGAACTGAACATGGGGGCAGAACCAAGATGGAGGCTGGAAAGCACGGACTTGCTTAAGCTCTCCCCCAAATCCCTCCAAACACCTGTAAAAATGGCTCTGAAGAAACTCTAGAGCTACAGAACCCACAAAATAGAGAGAAGCAGGTCTCTAGACCAGGACAGCCTGGATGGTCTCTGGGAAGGGTCTATTGCATGCTGCTAGGAGTGGAGCAAAGCCCAGAGTGGGCCATGCCAGGACAGACCAGACTGGGAGTTGGCCCAGAGCTGGCCTTAGGCCATGAATCATTGAGCTGGGGCAGTTACCAGACTTCACAAACCACAAACCCCAAAGACCATAGACCAGGTTAGTGGAAAAACTGCTAGACCAGGTTAGAAAGTGGTCCAGCCCCAGCCCTGCGGGTGGCAGAGGTGGTATGCAGTGGTGGCAGCAGCAGCAGGAAGTTCCTGCGGCTGCTTCCAGAGCTCCAGCATCAGCTGCTTCAGGGATCCCTGGCTCATATTGTGGGAGGAATCAAGCAGCAGACCAGAGTGGGAGTGCAGGGCTTGCTGTGCCCTGCATGGATCTGGGTTGCGGTCCTACTTGGTGGTCCTTGGGGGAGGAAGAGCATTGCTGTGGGAGAGTTTGTGGTGACAGTGGAGTAGAAGTAGCTCTGAAAACAGCAGCACAGCCCCTAAAGCATGGGACAAAGCACTCTCTACAAGCAGTTATACCCTGACAAAAAACTCAAAGGTCAAGTAATTGGCTAGGAACATGGCCAGGCAGTGAAAAAGGATGCAGACTCAGACTCTATAATCTTTTTTGGTGACAGAGTAGATCAAAACATACAGCCAGAAGTCAACAAAGTCAAAGAGACTACATCAAAAGCCTCCAAGAAAAATATAAATTGGGCTCAGGCCATGGAAGAGCTCAAAAAGTATTTGGAACAGCACGTAAAAGAAGTAGAGGAAAAATTGGGAAGAGAAATGAGAAAGATGCAAGAAAACTATGAAAAAAAAGTCAACGACTTGCTAAAGGAGAACCAAAAATATACTGAAGAAAATAACACCTTAAAAAATATACTAACTCAGATGGCAAAAGAGCTCCAAAAAGCCAATGAGGAGAAAAATGCCTTGAAAGGCAGAATTAGCCAAATGAAAAAGGAAGTCCAAAAGACCACTGAAGAAAATACTACCTTAAAAATGAGATTGGAGCAAGTGGAAGCTAGTGACTTTATAAGAAATCAAGATATTACAAAACAGAACCAAAGGAATGAAAAAAAATGGAAGAAAATGTGAAATATCTCATTGGAAAAACCACTGACATGGAGAATAGATCCAGGAGAGAGAATTTAAAAATTATTGGACTACCTGAAAGCCATGATCAAAAAAAGAGCCTAGATATCATCTTTCAAGAAATTATCAAGGAGAACTGCCCTGATATTCTAGAGCCAGAGGGTAAAATAGAAATTGAAAGAATCTACCAATCACCTCCTGAAAAAGATCCCAAAAAGAAAACTCCTAGGAATATTGTCACCAAATTCCAGAGTTCCCAGATCAAGGAGAAAATACTGCAAGCAGCCAGAAAGAAACAATTTGAGTATTGTGGAAACATAATCCGAATAACACAAGATCTAGCAGCATCTAAGTTAAGGGAGCAAAGGGCTCGGAATATGATATTCTGGAGGTCAAAGGAGCTAGGATTAAAACCAAGAATCACCTACCCAGCAAAATTGAGTATCATGCTCCAAGGTAAAATATGGGCTTTCAATAATATAGAGGCCTTTCAAGCTTTCTCAGGGAAAAGACCAGAGCTGAATAGAAAATTTGACTCTCAAACACAAGAATCAAGAGAAGCATGAAAAGGTAAACAAGAAAGAGAAATCACAAGGCACTTAATAAAGTTGAACTGTTATGTTTACATTCCTACATGGAAAGATGATGTGTATGATTCATGAGACTTCAGTATTAGGGCAGCTGAACGGAATATACATACATACATACATACATACATACATACATATATATATATGTGTGTGTGTGTGTGTGTGTGTGTACATATATATGTATATGTATGTGTGTGTGTGTATATATATAAAGGGCACAGGGTGAGTTGAATATGAAGCGATGATATCTAAAAAAAAATAAAATTAAGGGATGAGAGAGGAATATATTGAGAAAGGGAGAAAGGGAGAGATAGAATGAGGTAAATTATCTCACATAAAGTGGCAAGAAAAAGCAGTTCTGCTGGAAGGGAAGAGGGGTCAGGTGAGGGAGAATGAGTGAATCTTGCTCTCATCAGATTTGACTTGAGGAGGGAATAACATACACACTCAATTGGGTATCTTACCCCACAGGAAAGTAGTGGGAAGAAGATAAAAATGGGAGATGATAGAAGGGAGGGCCAATAGGGGGAGGAAGTAATCAAAAGCAAACACTTTTGAAAAGGGACAAGGTCAAGGGAGAAAATTGAATAAAGGGGGACAGGATAGGATGGAGAGAAATATAGTTAGTCTTTCACAACATGAGTATTGTGGAAGTGTTTTACATAATGATACATGTGTGGCCTATGTTTAATTGCTTGCTTTCTTAGAGAAGGTGGGTGGGAAGGGATGAGGGGAGAGAATTTGGAACTCAAAATTTTAGAAGCAGATGCCCCCCCCCAAAAAAGTTGTTTTTGCATGTGACTGAGAAATAAGATATATAGGAAATGGGGCATAGAAATATATCCCACCCTACAAGAAAGTAAGGGGAAAGGGGATGGGGGTGGCATGGGATGACAGAAGGGAGGAGAGTCTGGGGAACAAGGCAAATAGAATATGTGCCATCTTGGAGTGGTGGGAAGGTAGAAATGGGGAGAAAATTTGCAACTCAAATTCTTGTGGAAATCAATGTTGAAAACTAAAATATTATATAAATAATAAAAGGAAAAAAGAAAAGAAGTGAACAAAAAATTTAATCTTCAAATATAAGAATCAAGAGAAGCTTAAAAAGGTAAACAGCAAAGAAAAAAACATATCATTCAATAAGGTTAAAGTGTCTACATCCCTAAAGGAAAAGATGATACTTGTAACGCTTGAGAACTGTGTCTCTATTACGACAGTCAAAAGGAATATGCATAGACAGAGGGTGTGGGTATAAGTTGATTTTCATGTGATGATATATATATAGATAGATAGATAGATAGATAGAAAGATAGATAGAGATATATTTATACATATCTCTATATCTATGTAAATATATCTATATCTAGATATCTATCTA
Organism: Trichosurus vulpecula; assembly: GCF_011100635.1. Classification (NCBI taxonomy): domain Eukaryota; kingdom Metazoa; phylum Chordata; class Mammalia; order Diprotodontia; family Phalangeridae; genus Trichosurus; species Trichosurus vulpecula. Next base: position 295,559,504 of record NC_050574.1, on the reverse strand, counting down.
TAAAGATTGTACTAGGAGAAGAGGACAGGGGGAGACAGAATAGGGTAAATTATATAACATGAAGAGGCACAAAAGACCTTTTACAGTAGAGGAAAAGAAAGGAGAGGGTGAGCATTGTTTGAAGATTATTCTTATCAGATTTAGCTCAGAAGGAAAAGCATGCATACATATTTAGTTGGGTACAGAAATTTGCCTTACCCTATAGGGAAATAAGAGGGAAAAAGGGAGAGAAAAGGGAGTGGGGCTGATCAGAGGGAGGCAGTAGTCAGAAGCAAAACACTAATGAGGAGGGATGGGGTGAAAGAAAAGACAAAAGTATAAATGGGGGTCAGGGGAATAGGATAGAGGAAAATGCAATTAGTAATCATAACTGTGAATATGAATGATATGAACTCTTCCATAAAAAAGAAGTAGTTAGCAGAGTGGTTCAAAAACCAGAATCCTATAATATGCTGTCTACAAGAAATATATATGAAGAAGAGAGATATACACAGAGGTAAAAGGCTGGAAAAGAATATATTATGCTTCAGCTGAAGTAAAAAATAAAGAGGGAAAAGAAAAAAAAACAAGCAGGGGTAGCAATCTTGATCTCAGACAAAGCAAGAGAAGGTCAAATTAAACAGATAAGGAAGGAAATTACATCTTGCTAAAAGGTACAACAGACAATAGCACTACTAAACATATATGCACCAAGTGGTATAACATCCAAATTCTTAGAGGAGAAGTTAAGTGAGTGACAGGAAGAAACAGACAAAAAACCTGTACTAGTGGGGGTCCTCAATCTCCCCCTCTCAGAACTAGATGAATCTAACCACAAAATAAACAAGAGAGAAATTAAGGAGGTGAGTAGGTTTTCAGGAAATTTAGATATGATAGACCTCTGAATAAAATTGAATGGTGATAGAAAGAATACCTTTTTTTTCCTCAGTGGTACATGGTGCCTACACAAAAATAGACCACATATTATGGCATAAACCTCTTCACAATTCAATGCAGGAATGTAGAAATATTAAATGTATCCTTTTCAGATCATGATGCAATAAAAATATCATGTTAATAAAGAGTCATGGAAAGATAGATTCAAGATCAACTGGAAACTAAATAATCTAATGCTAAAGAATGAGTGGGTAAAACAACAAATCAGAAACAATCAGTAATTTCATCAAAGAGGATGACAATAATGAGACAATATACCAAAATTTATGGGATGCAGTCAAAGCAGTTCATAGGGGAAATTTTATATCTCTAAAAGCTTGCACAAATAAAAGAGGGGAAGAGGAGATCAATGAATTGGGTGTGGAATGAAAAAGGCTAGGAAAAGAACAAATTAAAAATCCCCAATTAAACACCAAATTAGAAATTTTGAAAATCAAAGGAGAGGTTAATAAAATTGAAAGTGAGAAACCTAGTGACCTAATAAATAACACTAAGAAGTATTTTTTTGAAAAAAAAAACAATAAAATAGATAAACCTTTGGTTAATTTAGTTTTTAAAAAGAAAGAAGAAAATCAAATTGCAAGTATCAAAAATGAAAAGGGTGACATGAAAAGGAAATTAAATAAATAATTAGGAGCTATTTTGCTCACTTTTAAGCCAATAAATATGACAACCTAAGTGAAATGTTGAATATCTCCAAAAATATAAATTGCCCAGAAGAAACTGAAGAAATAAAATACTTAACCTCATTTTACAAAAAGAAATTGAACAAGTCATCAAAGAACTCCCTAAGAAAAATTCTCCAGTGCCAGATGTATTTACAAGTGAATTCTACCAAACATATACAAACATTTAATTCTAATACTATATAAGCTATTTGGAAAAATGGGCAAAGATTTCCTTTTATGACACAAATATGGTTCTAATACCTAAACCAGGAAAAGCTATAACAGAAAAAGAAAAGTATAGACAAATTTCTTTAGTGAATATTGATGCTAAATTTTTAAATAAAACATTATCAAAGAGATAACAATTTGTCACCAGGTTAATGCACTATGACTAGGTGGGGATTATACCAGGAATGCAGGGCTGATTCAATATTAGCAAAACCATTAGCATAATTGATTATCTCAATAAAAAATGACAGAAATTATATGACTATCTCAATAGATGCAGAAAAAGCTTTTGACAAAATATAACACCCATTGCTATTTAAAAAGACTACAGAGCATGGGAATAAATGGAATTTTCCTTATAAAGAGAAATAGTATCTATCTAAAATGACCAATAAGTATTATATGTAATTGGATTAAGCTAGAAGCTTTCCAAATAAGATTAGGGGTGAAACAAGGAGGCCCGTTATCACCACTGTTATTCAGTATTATCCTAGAAATGTTAGCTTTAGCAATAAGAGAAGAAAAAGAAACTGAAAGAATTAGAATGGTCAAAAAAAAAAGAAACAAAACTATCACTCTTTGTGGATGACATGATGATATACTTAAAGAATCCTAGAGAATCAAATAAAAAACTACTTGAAATAATTAGCAACTTTTGCAAAGTTGCAGGATATAAAATAAAGACACATAAATCATCAGCATTTCTACATATTACCCACAAACCCCAGCAGCAAGAGATGGAGAAATTCCATTTAAAATAATTGTAGACAATATAAAATATTTGGCAGTCTACCTGCAAGACAAATTCAGGAACTATGTGAACACAATTATAAAACACTTCACACAAATAAAGTCAGATCTAAACAATTGGGAAAATATCAATTGCTCATGGGTAGACCAAGCGAATATAAGAAAAATGATATTTCTACCAGAATTAATTTACTTATTCAGTGCCATACCAATCAAAATACCAAAAATTATTTTATAGAGCTAGGAAAAAATAATAACAAAATTCATCTGGAAGAACAAAAGATCAAGAATATCAAGGGAATTAATGGGAAAAAAATGAAAAGGTGTTCTAGTGGTACCAGATCTAAAACTGTATTATGAAGTGGTAATCATCAAAACTACTTGGTACTGGCTAAGAAACAGAGCAGTGGATTGGTGGAATACGTCAGGTATATGAGACACAGTAGAAAATGTCTAAAGTAAACTACTATTTGGTAAACCTAAAGGCTCCAGCTTCAGGGATAAGAATTCACTATTTTGCAAAAGATGCTGGGAAAACTGGAAAATAGCATGGCAGAAAGTAGTCATAGACCAACATTTCACACTGTTTACCAAGATAAAGTCAAAATGGGTACACAATTTGGAAGTAAAGGGTGACACCATAAAGAAATTAGGAGAGCAAGAAATAGTTTAGTCGTCAGATTTATGGAGAATGGAAGAAATCATGAGCAAACAAAGGATAGAGAACATTACAAAATGCAAAATGGATAATTTTGATTACATTACATTCAAAATTTTGCACAAACAAAACCAATATCACCAAGTTTAGAAGGAAAATGGAAAGCTGGGAAACAATTTTTACAGCCAGTGTTTCTGCTAAAGGCCTCACTTCTCAAATATATAGAGAACTCCACCAAATTTATAAGAATACAAGTCATTCCCCAAATGATAAATGTTCAAAGGCTATGAACAGGCAGTTTTTGGTTGAGGAAATTAAAGCTATCTATAGTTATATGAAAAAATGCTCTAAATCACTATTGATTAGAGACATGTAAATTAAAACAACTCTGAGGTACCACATCATACCTATGAGATTGGCAAATATGTCAAAAAAGGAGATAAATGTTGCAGAAGATGTGGGAAAATTGGAACACCAATGCATTGTTGGTGGAGTTCTGAACCAATCCAACCATTTTGGAGAGCAATTTGGAACTATACCCAAAGGCCTATAAAATTATGCATACCTTTTGAACCAGCAATACCACTACTACGTCTGAATCCCAGAGAGATCATAAAAAAAGGAAAAGGACTCACATGTACAAAAATATTTATAGTAACTCTTTTTTTGTGGTGGCAAGGAATTGGAAATTGAGGGGATACCCATCAACTGGGGAGTTGATGAATGAGTTGTGGTACATGAATGTAATGGAATACTATTTTTCTATGATGAATTATGAGCAGGTGGATTTCAGGAAAAAAAAAACCTGGAAAGACTTGGGTGAAATGATCCTTTGTGAAGTAAGCAGAACCAGAAGAACATTGTACACCATAACAACAACATTGTATGATGATCAGCTATGATAGACTTAGCTCTTCACAGCAATACAATGAGCCAAGACAGTTCCAAAAGACTCATGATGGTAAATGCTATCCACATCCAGAAAATGAACTGTGGCATCTGAATGCAGATTGAAGCATGCTATTTTTCAAGTTTTTTTGTGTTCTTTTTTCTCATTTTTCTTTTTTTTCTGATTCTTCTTTTACAACATGACTAATATGCAAAAATGTTTACTATAACCATACATGTACAACTTCTATCATATTGCTTACTGTCTTGGGGAGGTGGGAGAGGAGCCAGGGAGAAAAAAATTGGAACTCAAAATCCTATAAAAATGAATGTTAGAAACTGTACATAGAATTGGAAAATATAAAATACTATTAAGTGAAATTTTTTTAAAAGGAATTTATAGGATTTGATGTATTTCCTTTGTGTTTTACATTTTCTGTTGCATGAAATATAGTTTGTCCTTGGCTCAAAGCATTATTAGGCTAAATAAGTTCTATGGGAGCTAAGAACCCTTTACCTTTTGTTTATGCATATTTCAGTATCTCAGTGAAATCTTGGTTGGAATCATGAGCCGAAAGCAAACATCAGTGTGAGGGTCCCTAAGTGTCTTTTAAATAGTAGACGTTTCATAAATACTTTCTTAAGTGAATTGAACTAAGCCTTAGTAAACATTAATCTTTGAAAGTGGACCAGATGTTTCAGAAATTTGCATGTATCTATACCAGTTATCTTGACTAGAAAGTCATAGTAATGAAACAAATACAATACAAAGTTTTTGCAAGGAGGATGCATTCTCACCCCCCTACTTTCCTCCATTTAAAATGCAAATAGTATGGTCCAGTATAAAGAAAATGTGTGGATAATCAGCTGACCCAAATTCCAGTTCCAAACACTGTAACAATCCGGTTGTGTAACCTAAACAAGCTACTTAACTTCCCAGTGATTCATTTCATATTCATCTATCAAATGCAGATTCTTGCTGACCTACATCACACAGGGTGGTTGTCAGAATCAAATGCTTTAATTGATTTCAATAAATTTTTAAAAATGAAGATCTCTCTCCAAATGTCAAATGTTATCATCTGTTGAGCCAAACCAAAGCACTGGAAAGTTTTTGAAGAACAAGCCAAGAATTAGAAAAAAAAATGCCTATGTACTCCCAACTGAAAATACAATGACATTAACTTCCAGGGAAGCTAGTGAAACAGTTTCTAGGGAAATAATTCAAAGGAAGCTTGTATATCTCCCAATCCATGTTCTTTTTATTCCATAGACATGTCTTGGCAGAGGATATCGTCCTGAAATCCAGAAGCAATTATTTCTTAGTATTGATCCAGATTATTCAAAAAAGGAAGGCCAGACACTGTGTCAGGCACTGTGCTAAGTACTTTACAACTATTATCTCATCTGATTTTCACAACTCTCGGAGGTAGGTGCTATTATTATCCCCACTTTATAGTTGAGGAAATGAAGGCAAATAGAAATTAAATAGCTCTCCCAGAATAATATAGCTACAAAGTTTCTTAGGCCAAATTTAAACTCAAGTGTTCCCTGATTCCAGCACACACACACACACTCACACGCACACACAGAAATTATATCCTTAAGACCCTTTAAGTTTGTGAAGCTTTCTGGCATTAATAAGTGTAGAATCTTACTAACATGAAAGTATTTATAGATTTCATTTTTAATAGAAGAGGCTAATCATCCACTGAACATCTCTGATCTTCCAGATTCCCCAGTTATATTTAGTTACAGGAGCCAACAAGGCAGAAAAAGTTGTTTTGGGATGTAATCAAGGCACATTTAAATATTTAAAAGTTTAAGCACCTTCACCCCACACTGCCTATATTTATACTTGCCCTCTTCCTTTTAAATTATGAACTAACAGTGGAAACACCCTTCATTTGCAACCTATTTGATTATACTCGGTTTATATACTTAAGTTTTTTGTTACTAGATAATTCATATTCCTTCACTTCATATTGAATTTACATAAAATATTTGTCTTTTCCATCCTGACACTTTAAATGAGAAGACTGTAATGCCTAAATGATTACTGCGGTTATTTATTCTTCTTTTGTTAGTGCTCCATTAATACTTAGAGATGGGGAAATTGATTGGACTGCCAGATTCCCAAAGAAAACCCCCTAAACTTTGTTCATACAGTAAGGTGGAGAATTGGCAATGTTCTGGTTAATTACTAATAATAATCATGTTTATCTTTCTCTTTTGAAAAGTAATTGTTTGTCTATTATCCGTTATGGAAGAATTCAGTAAGTGTAATTCATTCCTAAGCTTCCAATTCATACCTCTCCAATTATTCAAAGCTAGTTCTACCACTGGTGTAGGTCTTTTTGGTAATTCATTTGGAAAGAGTTAATATCCTAAATAGGGTGCTATGTGCTTGTTGTTTCAATTCTTCAAAGACCAGCCCTAGTGCACTAAATGAAGAAAAGGAATAATAAGGTCTAATAACATAAAATCTTTTCTGATCCTTCCAGCAGGCTTCTTGTCCTTCCAACCTTACCCACAAGAGCTATACCTCAACTCTTTAGAAGCTGTCAAGATGTTGTGAATGCTCCACCACTACATACTCCATGGAGAACGGAGGTTCTTAGTGTAAACTGAATACAACACATATTTAATACCCCAACAACAGAAAAAAAAGAGAGAGACAGACAGAGATACAGAGATACAGAGAAAGAGAAACAGAGACAGAGGCAGAAGGGAGAGAGAGAAACAGAGATAGAGTGACAAAGATAAGAGAAAAGAAAAGAGAGAGAGAGGCAGAGGCAGAGATAAAGAGAAAGAGGGACAGACAGAGACAGAAGGACAGAAGGACAGAATGACAGAGAAGGGAAAGAGAGGAAGAGCAGAAATGGACCAATGGATGCAAAGAGACAGAAAGAAAAAGACAGAGGGAGACAAAGACAGAGAGACAGAGAAAGGCAGAGAGTTTAGAAAAAGAGAAAAGAGAAACAGAGACAAAGGAGACATATAGAGAAAGAAAGACAGATAGAGACAGAGAAAGAAAGAAGAGACAAAGATAAAAAGAGAAGGGATAGAGGAGAGATGAAGGAGGAGGAGACAGAGACAGACGTAGAGAGACAAAAAATAGAGAGATAAAGAGACAGAAACAGAGCCAGACAGGGAAAGAAGAGAGAGGAGACAGAGATACAGGTGAAGAAAGAGAGGAGACACAAAGAGACAAAAGAGAATGAGAGTCAGGGGGACAGAGACAGAAAGAAACAGAGAAACAGAGATAGAGAGACAAAGAAATAGAGAGAAAAAGAAACAGAGATGGAGACTGTGAACTTAGAGACAGAGAAAGACAGACAGACGTTAAATTTGTTTGAGCCAAAAATATATTTCTTTCACTCTGAAAAACATTTTAAAATTCTATGTGTGACTTTAGTCAAAAGTGAAAAAAAGTGCCCTCCTATTTTCTGAATGATAATATTAGAGAATGTTTTTTTTTTTTAATGCAATCTGGAATTTTGGAGGGGTTTATGTGAAATCAGGGCAAGTTGCTGAATGATATTGCTGTTTCAAAGGAAAAAAAAAGAGAAATAATATGAAGTAGTTTTGAATCAAAGGACCTGTCAAGTTACAGCAGTCTTTCTCAATAAAATACCTATCTAGTGGCTTTAAAATGAATTGGGAGGGGAGAGTGTCGGGCATATGGGAGAGACAACAAAAATCGAGATGGGAAAGGAAAAAAGAAGGGAGTGAGGAGTCAGCAAGTAAGTGGGTTTCCATTTGAAATTTAAATTGGCAGCTGGTGCTATTTGAATGATTCTCTATCTAATATAATTTGAATGGCACAGATGATGGTATTGCATTTTGAGGAAGCAAACCAAAATCTTCTGTCTGGAAACTGTAAAAACCCTTGTTATTTTGCATACTTTACTTCACTGTGCTTGGAGGAAAATGAGTTATAGGTACTTTATCTGTTTTCTCCTTTCCAATAAGATGTGTAAAGCACCTAGACACAAGATGCAAACCACATAATCTGTGGATGTTCATAGTACAGAGGCAGTTTGGGACTTCAACACGACAGGAAGAAAAACATTTTTCTCAGGAAAAAGTGTTCTTGAAAATTATTAATAATGATGCCGTTGTACTAATAAATGTTCATTGGCTTGGCACTGGTATGCAGAAGGGAAAATTCAATTAATTTTAGAATCTTTATTTAAGCATCTTTATGGTTCAGGGAGTATGTCATTGCTTTTACTAGATCACTGTTTTTGTGGAGTTACTCCGAGTTAACATTCTGAACCCATGCTCTGAAATAATACATATTCTTTGCCATGGAACATAGAAATTAAAAAAAAAACTTGAGAATATTAAAAATGGCTATAAACTGTGTAAGAACAAGACGTTGTGCATATGTTTGCTTATTTATACAAACATATAAGCAATATTTTCTGGGTAGTGTCTGAAACTACTTAAATTTCTTTTATAAATGGACTATTGTATATACGCATGCCTACACGTATTATATCTATATATTATAGTACATATATATATATATATATATATATGTATATACACATACAGGAAAAATAAATAAGACCTAAAAACACTACTCAGAAATTATTTCCTTTACAACCAGATAAATTGCTTTGCTTATTTTCTTGGAAACCTATTAAAGAACCTATGAATTTCTGAACTTGGTATTTATTTTTTTGATCCTTTCCCCCCATATAGCTACCACTTAGTCATAACTAGGGTGGGATAGCTGGGCCTTTGACCCAGAACAAGCAGATTTAGTGAGTACTGATACTACTGCCACACTTAATAGAACACAACAGTAACAGAGTTTAGAACCTACTTATCAAGAATAATTAGTTAAATTAGGAAGCTACCATTGGTGGTCTGAAGTAAACTCCTTTCTTTCTCTTCCTCAATCCTCCTCTTGGTCCCCACTGCTTTGGTTTGACCTTACTCAATGGAGGGCATTCTTTGTAGTGCTTGCCCCAGAGATGATTTGCTATACTTGTACCAGGTGCAAAAATTCCTAACAACAGTTTTTCTGCCCTTGCACTACTGTGTGTGTGGGGGGGGGTGGGTGGGTGGGTGAGTGTGGGTGTGGGTGTCTTTTCCCTATCACCTATCTTTTGTAGTTTTTTTCCCTTAGTTCAAATATTGAAAAGGATGGATTATTCCACTAAAGATCTATATGTATGCCCATCTACCCAGTGAGACTCATGTCAACTTCCTCCCATAATTTCATAGCAGGAAGAAGGAGGTGTCTATACAGTGTGTGGGTGCCCTTCCTCACCTCCATAGATTGTGTGGCCTGTCCATTGACTATTCCTCTTATGATATGTATATCAATCCTCTTTTTTAATCACATATTTCTTCAATAACTTTCTTTACAGCAATTCTCCTTCACAATTCTTTGATTTATTGTGTTATAGCCTACTGTAGTCCACCATGGAATTTTATAATCTTCAAAGAGTTAAAATGGATAATAGAAAGGTGACCTGTGGTCTTGAGCTGGTTGCAATGTACTATAAACAAGGAAATAGAATAATTGGGGTAAAGCAAGTTATCAAATTTCTTTATATCACAGTGAAATCCCCATGGCATTTTTCCTCTTCCAAAGTCTCATCCTTAAAGTCTCTCTTTCCTCTTACTTTGTCTACTTACAGATTACTTTTGTTCTGACTCCTACATTAGCTATTCAATTCTTCATTCTTCATTAACTATTCAAACTCTCCGATGTGATGAGTTCCCTGACTTTTGTATGTCTTCTATGTGTGTCCACTTATCCTATCTCTACTGAGACTATATGCATATATATCATATATATGTATATATATAAACTTCTTAATAAATTAGTGTTCTATATGTATGTATGCCCAATATTTATATTATTGAGCATTATTACTCATTTTATTATATTTATAGTATCTACAAAGATGCATATAAGCATGTAAGCTAAGATTTTTTGAGGTTTCTTCTTTCTATGTATACTGTAGTGTTCTGTATATCAATTACCCCCCCATATAAGCATAAGTTATAAAATAATTAATTTTGAAATGAAAAAGAAACAATGGAGACATGCTCTCAAATAATACAAGGGATCTGTGATCTTATGTATTGAGGTGTTCTCCCTCCAATGTAGACCAAAACGTTTCCACATCTGCCTCTATTGATCTATTCTATAAATCACCATAGTAGATCAATCCAGCATTCTGGAGGCCTTCCTCACATTCTACTGCTATTTTCAGGCTACCAGTTAAATATCCTAGTTTCTAGTTCTGAATCTATAATTTTATGATTCTCTTCTTCTTATTAAAGGTGAAAAAAGCTTAGGTATTTTCTGTAAAAAGACATTGTTACACTGAAGTTTTATGAAAGTTGATTCCAGGATTGTGAGTAAGGCATGTGACCTTTTTTCAGAATGATATTCTATGCTATGGATACTTTGCACAAGCCATTGTAATGCTTCATGAGGATGATTAGAAGAATAGTTGAAGTGGTCTGGGAGCCCCTGGAATGTTAGGGAATGGTATCCTAGCAGGGCTGAAAGAATAACAGAACCTGAGTTTATCTTAATACCTTGGTGATGCTGGGTAAGTCAATTACCTCAATTACCTTCATGGGCCTCAGTCTCTCCGTATGTAAAGTGAAGAGTTTAGAGTAGATGGCCTCTGAGGTCCTTTCCAACTTAGTATCTGTTATCCTATGATTCTGTAATAACAGAATTGTGATGAAACAGAGGTCAGGTTAACAAATAGATGAGAAGGTGTTTAGGAAGGCAAGGGAAGGGAATGCGCATTTTTATAGTACCTACTATGTGCCAGGCACGCTGCTAAGCACTTTACAAATATTGTCTCACTTGATCCTCACAACCACCACATAAAGTAGGTGCTATTATTTTTCCATTGTACAGTTGAGGGAACTAAGAAAGAGTAACTTGCTTAAAGTCATACAGCTAATAAATGTCTGAGGCTAAATTTAAACTCAGATACTCCTGATTCCAAGGCCCAGGACTCTATCCATTGTGCCACCAATTGCTACTGAGGAAGATAGGACTATGTCACTTCTGGAGGAGACAATCCAACCTTTTTTTCTTATTAGTCCCCATACCCTGAAAAAAGTGGGTCTTGTTTTTAATAAGCTGATAATCAAGAAATAACTTGAAGTGATCACTCATTGGGAGGGGAAAGAGAGGAGGAAGACCTGGAAAGGTCTCTTTCATATTGTGAGATTTGAACTGAGTCTGGAAAGAAGCCAAGGAAATTAAAAAGTGGAGGTAAGAAGTAAGGACATTCCAGGAATAGGAATAGCCAGTGTTAACCAGAGCTTCACTTAAGAGGTTCTGCCTGCCTTACAGTGATATAGACAACAATGGATTCTGATCTACACTAACATTGACCCTAGGGATCTTCCATAGAAGGGAGGCTGGTAGGCTACTTACAGCTAGGGGAGGAGTGGGGAGGGAGGAGGGAGGGAAAGGTGAGAGGAGAGAGAGAGACACAGAGACAGAGAGAGAGAGAGAGAGAGAGAGAGAGAGAGAGAGAGAGAGACAGAGACAGAAACAGAGAGAGAGAGAGAGAGAGAGAGAGAGAGAGAGAGAGACAGAGAGACAGAGAGACAGAGACAGCAAGAGAGAAAGAGGATGGAGGGAATGGGAGTGAGGGGGGAGGAAGGGAAGAGAGGGGGAAAGGGAAAGAGAGGAGGAAGAGAAAGAGGGAAGGAGGGAGAGACAGAGAGGCAGGGAGAGAGAGAGACAGAGAGGGAGGGAGAGAGAAACAGGAGGGAGAGAGGGGGAAAAGGGGGGGGGGAGAGAGAGAGAGAGAGAGAGAGAGAGAGAGAGAGAGAGAGAGAGAGTGTTTAAAAGTTCATTGGCATCTTGAACCAGAGATCTTGCCAGCAGGGAAATATTAGGTTGTAGTTGTTTCTGGGGATGTGGGTTAAATATAAAACAATTTTAAAATATTGACTAGATAATTAAAAAAAAAGTCATGAGTCAAAAGGTTGCTAATCATGAAAGCTGTAGTGAAATAGAACAGCTGTATAGGAAATAGCAATTTGTACTAATGATTAGTGCTATGTGAGCTATAAAGTCAAAACACATTAAAATGGCTTAGATTTTTCTGTGAAAAGCATGAAGTTATTTAGCTATATGAACCACACACAGATTAATAAACAGTGAAAAAATAATAATAGTTTGGATTTATTTAACATTTGCAAAGCACCTTATAAATCATTTCATTTGGTTCTCACAGTGATCCTAGGAGATTGAGAGTATCATTATCTTCCTCACTACAAATGAGGAAAGTCAAATTAAGAGACATTAAATGATTTGCCCAGGGTCACACAGTGAGCAAGTGTGTGAGATAACATTAGAACTAAGGTCTTCCTGACTCCAAGTTCAACTTTCTATCTTGCATGGTACCTAGCTTCCTAGATATATTCTGGTACACCCAGATCATACGTTTCTGAGTTTGAGGTCCTCACTCAGTCCTCTAAATTAATTAACAGCCAGGGTAAGACATTTCTAGTTTCCAGGAAGGTTGGTGGTACTATTAAAAAATCAAATGAGAAAAATTAGATGTTCAACATTTGGGTAAGCCTATAAACAAAAACAAAAACTGACTCAAAATAAAAACATGGAAGGCAAAAGATACTTAAGTTGATATGGTACAAAACCTTGTGAAAGGATCAAAAAAGAAAAAAATTAATGCTTATTATATAACTCTACATTATTAACACTTATATAAGCCTCAAGCAAGGTATTTAGAAGTTTCTCATTGGATATGTGACATATTATTAATCCATTTCATCATTCTGAGGCCAAACAATGTTTAATGATGCCAATAAAAAGGTAATTAAAAAATGTAAGTGTGACTTAGGGCTGAGAATGTGTTTACAAATGTTGCTGAGTGAAGGAATGATTGATTTATGTGTCAGGCACTGAATGGATTGTTCTCAATTTTTAACCAGTGTCAATGGCACTAATGGAAAAGGAGTTGATAAGGTTGAAAAAAAAAGTTTAGAAGTTTTAGTCAGTCCTTTGTTTGAGGATTTTTATTTTGTAGGGTGGAGAAGGTAATGAGTTCTCCTGACATGGACAGAACTGGTCATCCAGCACGGCTGGTTGTTGTTGTTGTATTTATCCTTCATTCTTGAAGAGGACCATGACATCAGGGAAATGATGACATGACTTGCAGTTGACTTTGATTTGAGTGAGTGAGGGCTGTGCAAGGTCACCGGCCTCACCTTCTCCTCCAGAGCCATCTGGGTCCAGTAGCCTGATATTCACCAGATCTACTGCCAAGCAGCTAGATGAGTCACTCAAATGCATTTTATGGAATTATAGAGTGCTGGCCTTTGAGCTCCAATAATGTCCTAGGTGCTGACAGAAATCAACTTTGCGCAGTTTATCATAGGATGTATCACAAAGATAGACACAAACCCCCATCTTAAGTCTATACCTGGTCAGGAAAAAAAAATTGTGTCCCCTTTTTGAATAGGCATACAACATTCATTATCATGCTGTTTTGAGATACGACAACCCCTAAAAGAGAGCAGGGTTGGAGAAAAAGCAACGTTTGGGCAATTTAGGCTTAACTATTACTTCTGAAATACAGGGCCCTATCATAAAAGCCGATAGATTGTACTATGAGAGCCATAGCCAATAGGAAAAAGATATCATGTGTGTACAAGAGCAAATATTCCAATGGAAACTGAAAGATTCTGTCATGATTCCAAATACCAAAACGTTAAATGCCTTGTCAGAGGGGGAAGATCAGATTTTTTAAAAATGATTTCCTCAACTTTCAACTGAATGTTTGACTTAATTTATGTAGACTTAGTTAACATGATTTAAATCACTTTAGAAGTAGCCAGAATGTAAGTAGTTATAATATTATGGTTCATTGAATCAATCAATCAACATGAATTTATTTAAGTGCCTATTAGGTACCAGGAACTGCATAAGGGATCAGGAATACAGATACAAAAGGGAGACAGTCCCTTTTCTAAAGGCATTTTATTCCAAGAGGGAAATAAACCACATATACAAGACTGGTAACCAAGGAAGGGAGATTTGAGGTAGGCACTTAGAGGGATTGAATTAAGCAGAAGGGGAAGGGAATTAGCATTTATTAAGTGTCTGCTATATGCCTGGCACTGTGTTAAGCACTTTACAAATATTATATTGTTTGATCCTTACAACAACACTGGGAGGTAGTTAAATTCACATTTAACAGATGAGGAAACTGAGACAAATAGAGGTGTCTTGCCCAAGGGCACATAGCTAGAAAGTTCCTGGGGATACATTTGTACTCAGGTCTTCCTGAATCCAGACACAGTGCTCTATCTATTGTACCATCTTGGTGCTTAGGAAAGTAGGTTTAGACATTCTCCAGTAGCAGTGGCAGTATTAATTTAATATGGTTCTCAGATCAAGAGTAAGGGGATAAGGTCTCCCAAGTAGAGCACTGGCCCTGAAGTCAGGAGGACCTGAGTTCAAATCCAGCCTCAGACACTTGACACACTTACTAGCTGTGTGACCTCGGTCAAGTCACTTAACCCCAATTGCCCTGCCTTCCCCTTTGCAAAAAAAAAAAAGAAAGAAAAAAGGGGGTAAGGTCTCCCAAAACAAGAATAAGAGGTATAAATGGGAGGATGGGTGTAGCACACATATGTATAAGGGCAGATGGCAAGATACCCTTGCTGGATAGGCTCTGGTAGATGGCTGGATGTTATATGAAACACGTCCTGAGGTCGGTAAGGTACAGCGAGTTGAAGTAAATTTTCATTTACTTACCATTTCAGAAAATTCAGCTCTGGGGTACATTTCTAAAGTTAAGTGGATCAGCTTCTCAGAGGGTAGTAACTGTAGTGGGGGTTGAGTGAAAAGGTGAGGTGATAGGGAATTGCAAGTTTGAAAACTCACTCTTCCTTCTGGGGAGAAGTGGGGCAGCAACAGATACTTGTTCTGGGTAGGTCCTGATTTCCTGCCAGACGGTTCAATAGGATCATAGCATGTTAGAACTGGTAGAGATCTTAGTTATCACTTAGTCCAACTATCTTATTTTCCACATGAGGAAGATGAATTCCAGAGGGTCGTCTTGCCCCAAGATACACAAAAGTGATTTGCAGAGAAAAGACCAGAGTACAGATTTCCTAACTCTTTGACCAGTCCCTGTTCCAAAGCAGAGATACCAATGAATAGCGATTCATACATCTTTTCTCCTCAAATCAGCATTTCAAAGGATTCTATTCATTACACAATAATGTTTAATTAGTGCCAGTATGTGCATAGCCCAAATTAGATATCATTCAAAATTCACAAGCCCCCAAAAAACAGATCGAGTTTAGATTATACTTTGGGTCTCATTGTTCCAGTGTTTGTTCCACTGTATAAGCTCTGTAGGAGCAGAGCCTGTAACTTATTTATTTTTATATTATCAAGGCCTAGCATGCCTCCTTGTAAACAGCAGGCATTTGATATCCATGTGTTCATTTAATTTGTTGAATAGCATGTTGCCTCTTTCCCTAGTCTTCTAAAAGTGGGTCACAATGAATACTCCTACATTTGTTTTGCTATAGGAGATCATAGAAAGCTGCACTATATTTGGGTTGCAGTTGTAATGAAAAATTTCTTGGAAAATCTGGGACTTGAAGGATGGACAAGATTTGGACAGGTAGAAAGTAGGAATGGTAGATGTTCCAAGCAGGTGGAAACAGCATGAGCAAATGTTCTCCGACACCGAAATGTGATGACAAGGGAAATCCTATTTAAAAGAATAAAACAATGTAATTTTTACACATGCTCTGACGTAAGTTTCCCAACTCTTATATACTTTGTCAAGTTGGTTTTCCCAGAATGTGGCTTGTCCCTTATGGTCTCTAGGGCCAGCCCTTTAGGGTTTATGAGTGTCTTTCTAATATTACACCTGTAGTCTCCATTAATGTGATTCTCATCATGATTGTGAGTTGATTATCAGTTACTCAGAATTAATCAGTTTTTAGAAAATAGTATTTACTGAGGAAGTATATTAAGAATACTTGATATAAAACATTTCCCCCAAAATCAATGACTTATATTTCCCTCAGTACATGGAGGCTGGTGGGCTCAAATTTAGTGGGAAAGTGGCCTCAAATTTAGAAAGCACATGTGGCAAAGCACTAACAATTTCTGATTGCTGGAAGCCCTTTTCTCACATTCATGGAATGAATGCTCCAGAAATTCTTAGATATGGTGTAGCTTCTTTGCTGGGCTCTTTGTAGAGGTATAAATATTAATCCAATCTATTCTTGAGAGACAGAGGCATCATCTCTTCATGGGATGCTGTTATGATTCTCATGGGAAGAGGAAAAGTTCTCCAGACCTCCAAAGTTTATAAGCTGCTCCTCTGGTCATTTGCGATTGATGATAGGGAGAGGAGGGAGAGGACAAACTAATCTGTTTCTGAAGAGCTCTCCTTCTCCCTTCACCCACCCCACTAGTGACTGTTTTTTGGTGGGGATTGGCCAGAATGCTTTCTCCTCATTTGTCACTTGATAGAATCCAATTTCTTGATCTGTTATTTTATAGAAGATGCATAGAGAATAACCAACATTTCTTAGGCAATGCAAACATGTGCAGCATCACTATACTTTATCTAGTGGCTCAGTAGAAGTACTTAAATTGATCAAGGTCTTTTCATAGTTAATTGGAATGCCTTTGATTAATCTGATTCAATCAAGATATGCTTCCCAACTGGTTCAAGTAACAGGTCACTGTATTTCATTTTCTTCAGATGGGATAATTTGATAACAGACATTTATAGAGAAGGTTAAGGTTTGCTTTTGTTAAGTCATTTCAGTCATGTTCAGCTCTTTGAGACACCATTTGGGGTTTTCTTGGCAAAGATACCACAGTGATTTGCCATTTTTTTTCCAGCTCATTTTATAGATGAGAAAACAGAGGAAAATAGGGTTACATGACTTGCCCAGCTTCATACAGATAGTAAGTGTCTGAGGCTGCATTTAAACTCAGGTCTTCCGGACTCCAATCACACTGTGTGATAAAGCATTTTATATACATAAATCATTTGACCCTCACAAATTTACGTGGTAGCTACTGAAAGTTTCAATTGACTATTTTAACTATGAGGAAACAGGGGATCAGAGAGATGATTCAGTCGATCAACAGCATCTGTTTAGTGCTTAGCATATGCCAGACGCCATTCCAAGTGCCAGGATAAAAAGAAAGGCAAACAAACAAACAAACAAAAACACAACAATTCTTGTTCTCAAGTTGCTAGCAGATTAATTGGGGGGACAGTATACAACCAAACCAAAAATATAGACAGGCAAAATTGGGTATAATTAAGAGAGGGAAAGCACTAGTATTAAGGGACAATGGAAAAGGCTTACTTTTTAAAGTGACATTTTAGCTTGGACTTGAAATAAACCATGGAGAGTAGGAAGCAATGTGGATGAGGAGGGAGAGAATTCCAGACATGGGAGTTAGTAAAAATGCTCTGAGTTCTAAAGTGGATTGTCTTGTGTGAGAAACAGAAAGGAGGTGTCACTGCATCACACAGTACACGGGGATGGGAGGAGGGGGATATGGTAGTAGAAGACTGGAAAAGTGGGAGGGGGCCAGGCTATAAAGGGCCATGAACATCACAGGTTTTTATATTTGACCCTAGAGGTAATAGGAAACCATTTGAGCATTGAATAAAGGAGTGATTTAATCAGACCTGCACTTTAGAAAATCAATGTCACAGCTAAATGGAGGGTGGACTGGAGTGGGGAGAAACTTGGGTCAGGGAGATCAACTAGAAGATTATTTCAGTAATCAATACATGACGGTGGTATGAGTGTTCAAGGAGGACCAGTGCCTCTGGTGTGAGGGCTGCTCATCCACCTTTGGTGTCCACCTGGCACTCAAACCTCACCTGTGGTTTCAAGAAGCCATAGCATGAGCAGCAGCCACACCCCTGGGCAACCGTGTAGGCTGAAGGGTTAAACCAGGTTGAGGGTAACTGACAGGCCACAAACCCTTGGGTGAATTAGGGGAGTATCACCCCAAGAATGTAAAGACTTCCCCTGGTAGAATGAGCAGATGAGAACAATTTGTTCCAAGAACCATAAAGGCAGCTAAAGCAGGTACTGTAGATCACTTAGAGCTTGGTCAGACATCAAAGATGCTAAGGTCATCCACTGCATCCTGGGCCATCACCAGTCATCCTGACTTTTGGCCTGCCACTGGACTTCAATGACTAGGAAAAAATGAGGTTAATTTTGTGCAATTCTATCTCACTAATCCAATTTACCCGTAAGTCAAGATATCTCCCTATGTTGTCTTCTTTGAAAATAAAGGACAAATAACAACATATGATGCAATAAGGGCCTGGAGCAGGAACTCAGTGTGAGAGAGGAGAAGGGACTATAAAAGAGAGATGTTATGAAAGTGGAATTAACGAGACACGTAACATGTTTGATATAGGGGTAGGGGGTGAGACAGAGGGAGGAATTCAGGATGATGCCTAGGGAGTGAGCCTGGTTGACTGGGAGAATATTGGTACCCTCAATAGTAAGAGCAAAATTAAGAAGTGGGGAGTGCTTGGGGAGAAAGATAATGTCTAGTTTTGGACCTGTCAAATTTAAGATGTTTGTAGGTTATAGGCAGTTGGAGATGCTAGACTAAAGTTTAACAGTGTGGTTGGGACTGGATATGTAGAGCTGGGAATGATCACCTTAGAGATGATAATTGAATCTATGGGAGTAGATGAGATTACCAAGTAAAGTAGTATAGAGAGAGAAGGGAAGAGAGCCCAGGACAGAGACCTGTGGCAGACCAGCAATATGTGAATGATCCAACAAAAAGAGACTGAGGAATGGCCACAAAGGTAGGAGGAGAACAAGGACAGAGTGGAGGAGAGGGTAGTCAGAGGGGAGGGAAGGAGGAAGGGGGAGAGAGGGAGAGAGAGAGAGACAGACAGACTAAGAGAGATATAGAGAGAAAAACAGAGAGACAGAGAGAGAAAGAGAGAGAGAGAGACAGAGACAGAAACAGAGACAAAGAGAGACAGAGACAGAAAGAGAGAGAGACAGAGAGACAGAGACAGAAAGAGAGAGAGACAGAGAGAGGAGAGACAGAGAGACAGAGACAGAGAGACAGAGACAGAGAGACAGAGAAACAGAGACAGAGAGAGACAGAGAAAGAGTGAGAGACAGAGACAGAAACAGAGGCAGAGAGAGACAGACAGAGACAGAGAGAGACAGAGAAGAGAATATCGAAGAGAAGATAGTGATTGTGTCAACAGCTACAGAGAAATCAAGAAGGAAGAGAACTGAGAAAAGGCCTTTAGATTTAGTGATTAAGAGATCATGGTTAACTTTATAGAGAGAAATTTCAGTTGAACAATGAAGCTGGGAGCCAAATTACAAAGAGTTAAGAAGAGACTGAGAAGAGAGGAAATGGAGACAACTGTTATATACTATTTTCTCAAGAACTTTAGCCACAAAAGAGAAGAGAGAGAGATATATGGGACAACAACCAGCAAGGATGGATGCATAAAGTGAGGGTTTTTTGAGGATGGGGAAGGTATGAATGTATTTGTAGGCAGTAGGAATCAACCAGTAGATTGAGGCAGCTAGTGGAATTGAGAGTTCAAGAAGACCTGAATTCAAATCTGGCCTCAAACACTTAATAGCTATGTGACCTTGGGCAAGTCACTTAACCTCTACTTCAGTTTCTTCAGCTCTAAAATTGGGATAACATCAGCATCTTCTTTGCAGGACTATCGTGAGGATCAAACAAGATAATGTTTGTAAAAGTCCTTGACAATGTGCCTGGTATAGAGTAGGTGCTCGATGAACACTTATTTCCTTCTCTTCTCCAATTGTTGTTAGGTTGTTCAGTTGTGTCTGACTCTTTGCGACCCCACGGACTATGTCCATGGAGTTTTCTTGGCAAAGATACTGGAGTGGTTTGCCATTTCCTTCTCCAGTGTGTCCCCAGTTTAGAGATGAGGAATTGAGGCAATTAAGGGTTAAGTGATTTGCCCAGGGTCTCACAGCTACCATCTGAGACCAGATTCAAACTCAGATCTTCCTGATTCCAAGTCCAGTGTTCTCCACTGAGCCAACTAGCTGCCACTCTTCCCCCAGTAGACAGGAAGAAATCAAAGAATAGTGAGAACATACTTATCATAGTTTCAGCAATCCACTGGAGAAGATGGGATAGAATGTAGAGGAGCTAGTCATGGCATTGAGAACTAGCTCTTCACGTGAAATAGGTGTGAAGAAAGCAATAGAGGAATGAATATGGTGCCATTATACGTGAGAGTAAGGGATCTCTCCATGGTATCGCAGGCTCATCATGATCTCAAGTCTTCCTGACTCAAACACTACATAAAATTAATACCTATGATATCAATAGATGGTAAAGCAAATGCAAGAAAACTCCATAATCTTAAACACTACTTTAAAAAGGAAGACAGAAGCAGAGAGAAATGAAGACAGACACAGAGAGGCAGAGACAGCGAGACACAGGAAGACAGTTCTTTACTGGGATTGTACAGCGAGATCTTCAGACACACATAGCACAACACTCTGAACTAGTCAATAGAACAATTGTAATATGAAAATTAGATGTTTGCTTCTATACATCTCAGAAGAAGTAACCATTTTACTTTCTTGTAGTATTTATTGTTCCTTCAATATGCAAAAGCTGAGTCATCAGGAATTCCACACCACAGATTTAATTGCATGCACATCTACTTAGTGCTGATATGGTAGATTCTGTTGCTGCACATTTTCAAAGTGGCAACGTTTTCTTTTAATTTTTTTAAGAGTAAATAATTAAGGAAGACCTTGTATAATCACACCATGCTGCTATCATCACAGGATTGTTGTTTCTTGCACTTAAAGTTTCTTTTTATTAGTCATATCAGTTTCTTCGCAAAAGACAAACAGATGTTGCTGTTACTAAGTCTTGGTTTCAAGCTCTCTGAATGGTAGAAAGTAAAGTCTAGGAAGGAGGAAACAGTATGAATGACTCCAGTTCCAGGTGACCCCTCCCTCTCCACATAGCTCTTATTAATATCACTCATTTGACACTGGATCAAATATTGCTTTGGACTGATATTTAATTTTTCACATGTGTCATTTCTCTTTATCTAGATTACAAGATTCTTCAGGACAGGGACCTAAGATCCTTCAGGGCAAGGACCATTATCATTCCCCCTTATGAGCTTTACACATCTTTTCTTGACTGCTTTGCCAAGAAAGAAAAGAAAAATTATCCCTTTCCCCTTACTTCTATATGTGATCTGATATAGGCCAATTAGATCAAGCCTCTTCGCCCAGAGGAGGAGGGACATTCAGAAAAATACTGCTGGAGGGACTGATGAATATTCATCAATATAACTCCTGAGGCAAAAAGAATTCTACCAATCCCTTTATAAAGCTGTATTTGACCTACTAAAATGCATGCACACATAAGAAGCTCCAAATCTCTTTGTCTACCTTAGAATAAAGTCACAGAACCTCTAATACCTGCAGGATATCAGGAGTCAGGCTATTGGTCTTGAAAGAGTCAACTTTGAGGAAGCAGCTGTTTGTGCACTTTCATTTCCTTGAGATGTAGGATACAGAAGGAGGCCTTAAAACAGATATGCACTTGTATCCTTCCTATATGAGTAAGTACATATGCTATATACATTTTTCTACAAACCCTGCTGTTAGTTTAAGTTGAACGCATCTCTATCTCTGACCCCTGAAGTTCCTAATCTACTTAAATCATCAGAAAGCTAACCTCCTCCACATACCACAGGGTTATGATTGTCTGTCTGCCACAATAATATGCTATTGATGGTCAATGTTCCCTCTATTTTTGAAGTTTATTAGATTCCAAAGGTGAATTTCAGGTTATGTCAATGTCAATATTCCACTATCTAGGTGTTGAAGTGTGCCTGGGTAAAAAAAGACATGCACTCATGCACGCGCGCACACACACACACACATATCATGGAAATGCTTGTTTTATTTCTTAGGTTAAGAATAAAATAAATTCAAACAACAACCTGACCCAACCTGCAGCCCATAGTCATTTTTTCATCTTACACTGCCTGAGCCTTATTATTAGATCTTTCTATGGATCTTCCATCTACCTCAAACAGAATGTAAAATCATAACAACATTTATACCTTCCTTTGCAGTTTAAAAGAAAACAAAAAAATGACAAAAAAACTAATAAGACTTACTTTATAACAAATCCATGAGATAAGTATGACTAGAAAGTTATATTCCAATTTCTTCCATTTTTAGGATGAGAAATCTTGGCAGAGCCAAGATGGTGGAAAGGAAGGGACTCACCTGAGCTCTCCTCTAAAAACCCTCCAAATACCTTTAAAAAATGACTCTGAACAAATTCTAGAGGAGCAGAACCCACAAAAAGATGGAATGAAACAAATTTCCAGCATGAGACAACTTACAAGGTCGGTAGGAACGCCTGTTGCACTGAGAGAGGAGTGCAGTTCCAGGCAGGCTGCTCCAGCACAGAGCTGGCCCCAGTGAGCCCAGAACAGTTCTCAGGGTAACTGAATTGCTGGCAGCAGTGGCATTTTCTGGATCTCTCAGCACACAAACACCAGGGACAGCTTAGAAGGTTAGCAGGAAGGGTCTGTCGCATGAGGGAGTAGAGTGCAGTCCAGTGTAGGGCCCCCAGCACAACACAGGAACAGGCCTTGGGAGTGACTGAATCCACAGCAGCTGCTTCCAGGGCTCCCAGCCCACAGATGGTAATGGGGTTGAACTACTAGTCAGAAGGAGATTATAGGGCTGTCTTTGGTAGCACTGAGGCAGGACTCTGTTGCTTTGCTCACACTCAAATCTGGGTCGCAGTCCTAGGTGGCAGTCCCAGGGGCAGGAGCACTAGTATAGCAGAGCTTGTAGCAGCAGTGAAGAGGGGACCCTCCTCACAGTTCCAGGGCAGAAAAGAGTGCGTGTAATGCTCACAGACCAGAGCACAGGCCACGAGAGGAGTAAACACCTGTCCTTAGATCATACCACTTTGGAAGAACTGAAAACTTATAGGTCCCTAGAAGTATCCCTGAAAATAGCTGCACAAAACTCCTGAAGCTTTAGACAGTGTGCCCTCCACCCTGGAATCAGAGCCCTACTTTAACAAACAGAAGTCAAGTAACAGGCTAAGATGAGGAATCTTGAGGACCAAAGAGGTTAAATAACTAACATACAATCACATGCCTAGCAAACACAGAGCTGTCATTCCCAGATCCCCTCATTCTTTGGTTTGCATTTGTTATTCCTCCAGTTTACATTTGTACAAACTACCACCCAACCCAAGTGTCTACTGTTGTCCCCATAATCCTAGATTGCCAAGTATCCTCTTGTAAAGTATGCTTTCTTCCACCTGTTCTACTTCAACTTTCTAAATTTCTACATTCAAAAAGAATATGTCCTATAACCTACATTCCCTCAAGTCTAATCTCACTTAATGTTGGGTTGTTTCATGCTCTTTGAAACATATCTTTCAGAAGCAGGACCCAGAGGCAACCTTAGTTGTGTGTCATGATTCAGATAAATCATATTAGAAAGAACTTACTCTTAACAGTTATCATAATTACTAGATCAAAATTGGTATAAGTTGTGGGGGAGTTTCTAGAGACACAAAAAATCAAATCCCAACTAAGGTAAACACCAGAAATATATCCACATACATGATGACATCTGAAACTCTCAAGTCATAGAGCAGAGGTGTAAGGTAAATACTAGAACAATTTCAAAGCACATGTTAGCCTTACATACTTTATTCAAGCACTGACCATTCTAACCTATTATAATAAGGCCCATACCATCTTTTCTCATGTTTCATCATGCACCAGCAATGGACTTCCTTCCTATCACCCCTAAAGATCCCTATAGAAATTGTAATCAATACCCCTTTTCCTATATGCACCCATAATATTTTTGGAGGGAATTTTCTTACACTATGCCTCTCTACCCCTCAAAGGCTTGCAGTATCCCAATTTCTGATAATTTGGGAGAGAATAGGCATTGATGGGTTAATTAGATAAACAAATCCCTGTTGTTATGTTAGATTATGGAAAGATATAAGGAAAGGGGAACTGGGTTAAGAGTTAGAGGAAATAACAGTAGAAAGAGAATAGGATTTAAACTGAAAGGATTCCGGTCTGAATCTTGCTCCCTCATTGCCTTTGACTTTGGTCAAGTAGTTTATTCTCACAGGACTATTCTTTTCTCTTAGTTAAATGAGAATGTTAATAGCTCATACATAAAGCTTAGATACATAGAGCTTTCAGCTCTAAATCTATGGAAGCAAACTGCATTCTAGTCTCATTACTTACTAGCCATGTGACTTTGGCCAAGTCACAAACTGTCTGAGCCTGGCTCAATTTCTGTAATAAGGGCATAATGGGAGGTATCTCCCTTCCAAATAAATTTCCCATTTTATCTGTTTGGTACTAATAGGATATAAATCTTGTGAGGCATAGATTTAGGTACAGGGAGTTTCATAACAGGACTAAGAGACTAAGAAGAAAGAAAAGAGGAAATCTGATAAAATAAAGCTACAAATGAATGAAACCATCAAATAACTTAAAGCCAGGAGAGAGAAGACTGAACTGCCAAGAGGAAGGCATTGAACCAAAGCAAACTAATTTGGGGGAGGGGAGAGGTATGGTCTACTGAGCTGGTGTTATGGCATTGTAGGCCACAATGAACGCATTCAGTTTCAGAGACTAGAAAGAAAGGAACCAGAAACTCCCATTGCAAGAGAACCTTGTTATGGAACAGCTTTCTTGCTAGCCTAAAGTAATCAAGTGGAGGAGGAAGTGGACAGAAAGAAAAAAATGGAAGAGAAGGAGAAAGAGGGAGAGAGATAGAGACAGAGAGCTAGAGAGACAGAGGCAAAGAGAGGGAAAGAGAACATCTCATTGTGATTGTGATGATGAAAAGTAGCAAATGTTGCAGTGGTAAATCTTCATCCTGGTTATGAGGCAGATACTTTGCATTGTTCTCTTCATCCTAGAATGAATTTTTGGAGGATCTGTTACTCTGCTGTAAGGGACAAGTCCCTGTTTGGGGGGTTGGGGTGTGAGCTAATTGCTTAAGTACCAATGAAATATTTCATTTTAAAAAAACAAGTCTTGTTCTTGTTTTCCAATAACACATAGAGATTGAACTTAGAAGGCTTTAGAGTTTTCTGGCATATCTGAAATGGAGGCTCAAGCTAATCAAGATATGGGAATTCTAAAGTAAATGGAAAGTAAAGAAAATAAAAACTGAAAGTAATAATAATGTCCCTGTTATGAAAGCCTAATGAGACAAATTTATTAAAGTGTGTTGTAAATTACAAAATACTTTGAAAATCAAACATAGTTTTATTATCAATACCTCTACGTTAATGGAATTCCCTCCTTCCATATTTCAACCTGTAATTTATCTGAACTGCTTCAACCATGATCTGTGCAACTCTTCAGAACTTCCAAAAGGAAAGATTTTAATTCTAATGGGAACCCACACAGGTCAGGAGAGGATTTTTTTTTTTGGAAAAGTGAGCTTTTCTGTGACCATCAAACTGCATACACACAAAACTGGTTTAGATTTATTTTTGACCTTCCTTTTTTGGATTTCTTGTCACCCCCTACTATTCTTTCTGCTGTTTGAAAGTCTCTGCATTATCCTTTTCCATTGTCAAAGATGTGCATTCCTGCAAAAATCAATCAACAGGCATTGAACACCTATAGCATGCCAGACATTGTGCAAAGCACTGGAGATAGAAAGAAAAAGCAGACACAGTCTCTGCCCTCTAGGAATCTACATGGATTAACTGCTTAGTTTAGAAGGAATATGGGTGTTAATGAAGGGTTAACAGGCCAGTACTACACTAAGATAAGCAAACAGCTTTTCACCCACCGAGGCGATTTTTGACTCAATCTCAAGTAACCAAGTTTCAGGGGGTACTTCAAAGTATTTTCCCCAAAAGAAACATGATAATTTGTGTTATTAGAAAAAGTCATTTCTAGTTATTGTATTGGAATTCAGTAATTACTTTTTCAATAAAGAAAGTGAAAACTATTAAAGGGAAAAAGAGAAATAAATTAGCTTTATATCCCACACTCAATTAAACTATCATAGCAAGAAGGTAATGAATTAAGATAATTTGAAGAAAGGAATAGTGTTTTACAGAGCAGAGACTTAAACTATTCTAAAATCCATTAAAATCTGCCATAAGAAGATCAGAGCAATGCAAGCAGTCCACAAGACACAACAGAGAAATTGATGTGTGAATTGTAACTAGAAATATATATTGTTTCACAGCCTCCAAAAACTCTCAGAGTCTGCATCCACAAAATAAATTAAGCATGCAAAGAGCCTCTCAGCGAGAGTGGACGGGAGATTAAAGCCCAGCTTTATGCTGGCTTCACAGTTTCAGTTAATAGCAAGATAGCCCTGTTCTTCAGGGCATGTGCTAAGTTTGTCCATGGAATACATAAAAGATAGAGGCAATCCCCAAAATACAAACATCTAACTTACCAAAAAAAAACCCCAAACAAGCCCTGCCATTCTCACTATACCCACCTCCATCTTCTCCTAGTGTCCTAGTCTGACTTGGGACATTTAGAGAGTCTGTCACTTTAGATCTGACCATGGGGAAATGATCTGTGGAAGCAAGTAGGGGATGTATCCAAATTCCCCTGGTATGGACACAGACTCCCAGGCAAAGACTGACTTGTCTAAAGAGTTATATGACTGACAAATGAATTTCTATCTATTATAGCCCAAAATAAATGTTTCTTCCTTCTTCACAGAGGCTTTTCTGACTCCTGTGAGTAATGCCCTGAAACCTGCCCCCCCTCCAACCCCAGCATATGTCTTGAACCTTTCCTGCACGTTTATCACACACAGTATTGTGTAATACACTAACTTGTGTATGTATCTTCTCTATGTACTGAAGCCTAAGTAACAAAAGCAGCAGGGTCTCTTTTGTCTACGTTTTATGTCTATTTATACAGTGCTCTGCACACAACATATGCTTAATAAATATTTGTTTTTATTGAATTAAATCTATCCCTCTGCCCAAAAACAATAACAAAAAAATTCACCCACATTGCCTGATTTTATCATTGCATCCTGTTGCAGTACTGGAAATCTACCAATTACAAAATAATTTGGGTTAACAAGCATCCTCTTTCAATAATGCAAATTTTTCTAGGAGGGTTTAGGGTCATTAGTCATTCATATCTTAGTAAGATTTAGTTTCTTCTTATTGCTAGCCTTCTTATATCTAGCTGAGATGATTTTCATTGAGGTAATAGGGGCTTTGGTTGGGGGAGGGGAAGTACAAAACTTAATTTTGGAGTCTGAACAACTTAGAGTATGGCAAGGCAGGAATAGGGCAGGTCTGCTTTGTCCTACCCCAGCAAAGTTGGGACATTGCATTGGAGGGATTGAAGTCAATGTAAGATTACTATGGGGCACCATGATGTGGAACAGAATCCAATGTAAAAGAAAAAGTTTGCCTATTCTGAGATTTTTTTAACCCCAAAGCTATTCAGTGATCTGTTGGAGCCAGGTCAAACTGACTTGGGGAGCTGGTTGTTAAATTTTTAGTATGATAACTTCCACCTGAGAAATCATTAAACACTAAGAATCAAGGGTTTATTATTTTGCTGACCTAACAAAAATCATGGAGAAAATGATAATTCAGATTAAGCTTTAAAAGAGTGTCATATGTATGTTTTCCTCCCGGGTTGTTAAATATTTACCAGGATTCACTTTCATGGAGCAGAAGGAAAGGGATTAAAGGCCAGGAACAAAATCCTGTGTACAATCCTAGTGGCAAGTGTCTAATTCAATAATGGAGGATAGATGTAGGTGGCAAAAATTGACAAACAACTGACAGAAACAGAAAACAATAAACAGGAAAGCCAGAATTCAGGAGGAATAAAAGACTGAGGGGAGGTAGTAGCAAAGGGAACTTTATGCTGTCACTTCTGCATAGGGGCTTGAATAGTCTGAGACAATCCTAAATCTTTGTGTAGATGAGTAAGTAGACCAAGCACTGGAGACTGGAAAGATACAAAGACAGCCATGCTGGTCACTATAGTGTGGCTTTCTGTTTCAGAGACATGGATTTATAGAATTAATCACTCCAAAGTCATGATCACAAAGGCTATATAGCTGGAAGGAATTTAAATGTCACCTAGTCTAACCTGCTTATTTGACAAACGAAGAAACTAAGGCATAAAGATTAATTCTAAGGTTACTCAGGTAATAAGAGACCCAGGATTTGAACCCCATTTGTTGAACTCCAAATCAATTAGTCATTCAATGAATGAGCATTGATTAAGCACCTACTGTGCTAGGTGCTCAGCATGCAAAATATTAAAAAAGTAAGGCAGCCCCTGTCTTTGAAAGGAAGATATTCTCCTGAGGGACATTCAGTACTTCATAAATAAGTAAATACAGGATATATTCAAAACAAATATATAGGGATTTGCTGAAGAATAGGGCTCTAGCAACTGAGGGAATCAGGAAAAGTCTCCTGGCAGTGCTGGCACCTGACTGAACCTGGAAGGGAACAAGTATTTCCAATATGCATAAGTAAAGAGAGTAGAGCATTTTATGTGTGGAGAACAGCCCGTACAAATTCCAAGGAAGAAGTTTCAGTCCCATGTGTGGGGAACAGCAAGTAAGTTGGCTGGAGCATCAATCTGGAAAGGAAGACTGGGGCCAGATAGCAAAAAGCTTGAAATGTGTCAAACTGAGGGGTTTTTATTTGATCCTGAGAACCAGAGGGAGCCACTGAAGCTTCTTGAGATGGGAAATGTTCTGGTCAGACATGTGTTTTAGCAATGTTAATTTTGGTCTATGTGTTAAGAATGGATGGAAAAAAAGAGAGACTAGATAAGGAATTGCAATATTACAGTTGAGAGGGAACAAGAACTTGGGATATTTAGTTCTGTGGTGTTAATACAGAAGAAGCAATTGATGGGAAATGTTAGGGATGTAGGAATAACAAGACTTGATAACTGTTTAGATTGGGAGGCAAGAGAACAGTGAAGAATGGAAGATGATTACTAAACTATAAACCTTGTATTTATATACTTGTGGCTAGACAAAGAAACAAACAATGTAGTATAGCCAACAGTGGTGAGGCACAACAGCAACAGTGAGACAAGGTTGTCTAGCAACAAAAAGGCCATTCATAGCTGGGCTTCATGTCTGGGATTGTTGGTGTTTGCCCTAGCTAAGGGAACATCACTTCTGTGGTTTAGTTGTATCCAGAGAGTAAGTGCAAAGGATTGTTGTTGTGTCAGGCTCAGGGCACAGCTTGCTTGCTGGGCCTTAGGTCTGGAAAACAAGGTGTCTCCTAATACTTTGACAATGTGTAGCACAGAAAATATGTAAGCAACAAGTGATACATGTTTCCTCCCCCTAGAGATTATAAACTCCTTTAAAACTGTGACTACTTCACTTTTTTTTTCTATTCCTAGCACTTAGCATATTACCTGGTGTGGGGTAGGCTTAGAATAAATAATTAGTGAAATTTATTCCTATGTCAAGCCTATTGGCAATTTCCTCCAATTGTCTTCTGGATACAAACACGGGGAGGGAGGGAGGGAAGGAGGGAGGGAGGGAGGGAGGGAAGGAAGGAGGGAGGGAGAGGGAGAGGGAGAGGGAGATAATAAGTTATTACTATGTGTCTGATGCTTTGCTGAGTGTTGAATCTACAAATACAAGTAAACCAGATATTCCCTATCCTCAAGTAACTTCCATTCTACTGGAAAAGATAATACATAAAGGAGAGCTGTAAAGGGACAGGAGAGATTATTAATGATAAGGTGGAGAAATCCAGAGTGAGTCAAGTCAGGAGTGAAGTATGCATAGTTGAAGCCACTGATCAAATGGTAAACAAATCCCTCTTTCACATGACAATTCTTTAAGTCCTTGAAAGCAACTATCATGGCCCCTATGAGTCTTCTCTTCTCCAGGCTGTATAATCCCAGTTCCCTCAACTATCTTCATAAAGTATGAATTCAAGTCAGTCCATCATCTTGACTTCTATCCTCCGAATGCTCTCCAGCTTATTATCTTTGCTAAGATGCAGTGCCTAAAATAGAATGCAGTGCTCTAGATATGGTCTATCTAGAACAGAGGACAGCAGGATTATGACCTCCTTATCCCGAGAAACCATACTTCGCAACACAACCCCAGATTCAATTAGAAACATTTTGGGTGCCATGTCATATTAGTGACAGATACCACTGATATTAAAATTAATTAATTTCACTAAATTAAAACTTCTTTCCAACTATGACTGTCCCCTCTTATGCTTGTGAAGTTGATCTTTTTTTTGGGGGGGGGGTTGTAGTTAAGTATAAGACTATACATTTGTCCCTATTTAAATTTCATATTGCCAAATTCAATTCAATATCCTAGTTGGTTATTTCTTTTAATTCTAACTCATCTCATCTGTTCATCACTTGTCCAAGATTTTATCAACTGCCAAATATATATATGTATATGTATATATATATATAGATATATATGTATATATGTGTGTGTATATATATACACACACATATGTATACACACATACATATATTTGTATATATATGCATGTATATATGTATATACATATATGTCACATACGCTTTATTAAAATCACCTCTGTCTGCTTTCACCTTTGGCCAAGGATCAGACCTGGCTTAAAACATCATTGTCAACATGCAGAAAAATGCAAAGGTTTACATGGCATTCTTTACGCCAATATAATATGAACCTTAGTAATACCATGAGTACCATGTCATGCTCCTATTTATATTTTTTACAAATGCCTTACACTATATGACTGCATTTTACAGAATTAGAAAACCTAATGGGGGGTCTGAAAATTACTCATAGGCAAATATATAGGATAAAATGACATTGAATTCATGGAAAAATTGCCTTAACACATTACTATAGCTACAATTCATTATTCATTTCTGAATAATCTACCTGAGTTTGGAGTGCTTTGATTTTGTGTATGTCGTAGGTAAGTGAAAATAATGATAAAATGTATAAGTCTAGTGTAGGACTGGTACTTTCAAGGGAATTGGTGAGTGGATCTGCTGACGATGAAGAGTGGCAGAAGCCATGTTGAATGGGAATGTGGCCAAGAGACAAATACTGGTGGAACTGATCAATAATAAATATGAGGGAAAAAAGTAGGAGTTTGAATAGCCCAAGAAACATAAATGCAGTGAACCTTTCACCAACAGGTGCAGGCAGGTACGTCATCTGAAAAAGTCCAGTCAGGAAGTAGTTTTAGATGAGTTGTCTAGATGGTTCTGAGTTGTATGAAAGTACTGAGTAGACCTGTGCAGGAATCAGGCCAAACTTATGGGTATTGGTGGATAGTTTCTTAGCTTCAAGATGTATTACTAACTGTTCTTTTTCATATGCAATCTATTCTGCCCTTGTATGATCTTTAAAGGCCCCAATGGGAGGAACTAGACAGCATTGGTCAAATTAGTGATCATACAAATGCCTACACACAATTTGCAATTTGATTCCAACCTTAGATGAATCAACCAATTTAGTTTTCTCCTCCGCCCCCACCTCCACTCTTTTTACTTAAAGTGCTGATTTCAGGATCACAAGTGTGAGGTTTTTTTTTTTTTCTACATGATTGGCTGCTGGTTATAGATGAGTGACAGGTAACCCCGAGACATAGGTCCTCTTTCATTCCTCAGTGGTGGAGAACTTAAACTTAAACAAAACAAAATATAACAACAAAAAATTAGACATGAAGTCATTATATCTGATCTATCATCCCAGTACTGCCATTAGACAGCTGTGTGACCTTGGATAAGTCACTTACTCTCTCTAGACTTCTATTTCCTCATACATAAAATGCTTCAGTACTTCAAGGATATGTAATTTTTAAGGGAATGGATGATCTCTTCTTTAATATAGATAATGATGCCTCTTGCATTTTGGCTAAGATATCAATTTCCCCCTAATGTTCACATACCAGACAGGCATTCAGCTGGTATTCAACTCTTAAAAGATTCAGAAAGAAACCAAGTCAGTTTTCAATTATTCCATAAACTATTAAATTCCACCTCCTTTGACACCTTATCTGAGGTAGTTAGAGTTTAATTTTAGGGTACCTATTCCCATATTGCTTCAGTTTGTAACTTCAAGAGTTGCTACAGCTGAAAAACAGATACTTAGGTTCTAAACCACTCACATTTAGTCAGAGTGGTCTTCCTACTACATTGATGAGATCAATAGCCAGGACTGTACTCCAAAGCTTCCCAGAGTAAGACCTTTTCAAATTTTCATTTAATTGCTTAACAGTCATTTTTATGATCAAACGTGACTATAGTAAGAAAGCTGATTTGAAGACTAACATCTACAAGGGAAGGAAAGGGAAATAAGCATTTATTGACTACCTACTATGTGCCAGGCACTGTACTAAGTACATTTTACAAATATTGCCTGATCTGAATCCCACAACAACCCTGTGAGGTAGGTGCTATCATCATCTCCATTTTAGAGTTGAGCACTAGGGTCACTCAGGTAGTGTCTGAGGCTGGATTTAAACTCAGATCTTCCTGACTCCAAACCCAGTGTACTACTCACTGTGCAAACCAGCTGCCTAAAAATTCATGATATTCATTGACTCATTTTTCTGTATTTGATTTTCTTTTCTTGGAATTGCATTCTTGAACTAGGAACTGACATGTTTAGTCCTTATTGGTCTCTGTGTGTAGTGCATCTGATGGGACATGCTCAATTCTCTCTCCATCTTTTAGGAATGAGTATGTTCTTATTGTAGTAATGGTGGATCTGACTACTTATCACTGATCCTGTTGTTCAATGAAAGGACGGTTGGTAAGAAGGAAGGAAACAATCATTAATAGCTACTATGTGCCAGGTACTGTGCTAAGCAATTTAGAAATTATTTCATTTGATCTTCACAATCCTGGTAGGGTTATTATCCTCCTTTTACAGTTGAGGAAATTGAGGTAGAGATATTAAATGACTTGCATGGAGGGGACACAGCTAACAAGTGTCTGAGGCCGGATGTAAACTTGAGTCTTCCTGACTCCAAGATTTAGGTAGGAAGATATTAGCCCTATTTTACAAAGAAAAAATGAGTTAGAGGAAGACCACATGACTTGCTGGTAGCTGAGAACCAGAATCCAAGAATCTTGGACTAAATTATTATGCCTATGGTATTCAAGCATTTCCTCAGCCTTTTGGCCAAGATATCAATTTCCCCTTAATGTTCACATACCAGACTGGTATCAACCAGTATTCAACTCTTAAAAGATTCAGAAAAAACCAATTCAGTTCTCAATTATTCCATAAACTGTTAAATTCCACCTCCATTGACACCTTGTCTGAGGTAGGTAGAGTTTAATTTTAGGGTACCTTTTCCCATATTGCTTCAGTTTGTAACTTCAAATTTCATGTTGGAACCTGTGTGTATTATTTTAGCTTCCTATTTCTCACTTGAAATGTCTGTATTCCCGGTTTATGTTCTAAAATTCTACTGTATATTGTTGCAACCAAGAAGCAAGGTGTGGGGGGAAATGTGTTCTATGACCATTGTAAAGGTATGATTTTAGTATTGGGTTGTAAAATTTTCTAGCAGATGGAAAAAATAGTGAAACAATTTAGAACCTATTCTGAGGAAAAAATTAGGTAATGGACATGAAAATGCTTTGGACAGGGGGAAATGATTCTATAAATTTCTGGGTATGTTTTAATTGTGTTTCTCAATATTTCCTTTGGTGCTTTTTGGAACTGACCACAGTCTTTAGATGTTCCTTAAGAGAAGATGACTGAATATTCTAAATCTCTCATATCTGGGGGAATGAGAATTAACTTGTATTTTCCTCAGCTCCCAATTATGTTTTCAGATTTTATCACTTCTATTAAACTTCTTTATCAGGGTCAAATTCAGAGGCTGAAACACTCAAGCTCCAAATGGAAGCCCTATGGAAGCCCTATTTTTTGAAGGAAAATATGAGTTTGGGTTGGAACTTAACAAGCACTAGACAGAAATGTTTTCTGTGCTTTCCTTTATGGTGAGCTCTACTTGGAGAAACTGATCACTGTATTCCACTCAAAATCATCACCTGTTGAGATTCATTCAGCATGGAAAAAAGTGAGGCTTTGTCTCAGCCTTCATCTGTTAGTGTTGTGTTTTCTCACCACAGCAACTACCATTTTGATGATTTACTTTAGATGGCATAGCAGAGCATTGGCCTCAGAAACATAAAGAACTGAGTTCAAATCCAACCTCACACACTTACTAATTATGTAACCCCAGACAAGTCACTTAACTCTGAATGCTTCTGTTTCCTCATCTATCAAATGAACTGGAGAAGGAAATTGGAAACCAGTTCAGTATCTTTGCCAAGAAAAACCCAAAATGGTGTCACAAAGAGTCAGACATGACTGAAATGACTCAACAACTACAATAACTATTTGACCACCTGTGCATTGAGTTGCTTCGTGATTACTCAAAAGGCACTTTTTGAGCAGCCACTTGAAGCATTGTACCATATGAGAGTCTGGTGAGATGGTGGGAAACCAAAGAATCAAGAAATGGTCTTTCCCTTCCAAGTACTTACAGTATCCCTGGAGAAATAAAGCAAATATAAAAATATGAGTATATGAAACAAATGTACAGATCATATGCCCTCAACTGGGCCATAAGCTCTGGAGAACAGGGACTGAACATTCTTCCCTTTTTAATCTTACACAGCATCTTGCACAGAGTAGGGGCTTAAGTTATTTAATTGAATTATTCATTTAAGCTATTCACTTTTGCCACCATGTCAAGCACAGTGCCAGAAAGATAGCATTAAAGAATTCTTGAAACCACTTGACTAGATGCCATCCTAATCTCAAAAAACTGAGATCGAGCCTCACAGACCAAAGGATCAAAAATTTAAAGGCTGGTTTCTCATATTTAGATGGAAAGCTACGCTTCCCGAGTACATTTTAACACTACATTCATCTTAATATTAATAAACTTCAAGGGATAATGCCTTTTTCTTTCTGAATGTTGAATATAAATAAGCTCCTTAATGACTCCATTCAACATTAACCTCTCAGGTGTGCTCTGTGGATTAGAGTAATATGCTAAAAATAAAGTGACATTTAGTGATAAGCAAATGACTAAAAGTAGCCTTAATAATTAAATATACTTCCATTCTTGGAAAATGTTTATTTCCAGGTCCCTGGAGCATGTTAAATATATATATATATATATATACATATATATCGATTCTGACTTCTAAAGTTAGGTTGGAGCTTAATTTGACTAATTAAAGAATGTTCTATGAAGAAGCTATGCAGCAACTACAACAGCCACAAAGAATAAACAGGGGAGGTGAAAATGACTTTTGATGTAAAAGCAAGCACTAGGAATATGCGCTAAGCTATTCCCCAATCAGTCGGGGCATTCTTATTATCCCATAGTGTGATGCTGGGAGTGAAATCTTTTGATAAGAGACCAAATATCATCTAGAGAGGCGGCCACCATAGGGGCTGGGTTTGACTAACATAAAGGCAGATTTGCTATAAAAGATTT
This sequence comes from Trichosurus vulpecula, assembly GCF_011100635.1. Taxonomy (NCBI): domain Eukaryota; kingdom Metazoa; phylum Chordata; class Mammalia; order Diprotodontia; family Phalangeridae; genus Trichosurus; species Trichosurus vulpecula. The sequence continues at coordinate 295,523,761 of NC_050574.1, read as the reverse complement.
TCATATACTTCTACTAGGAGATAGGCTTTGAGGTAGGTGGTGGAGTGAGATAACAATAATATCCTTCTCTTTCAAAATGCTTTCACATCAAGTATCTCATTTGATCCATACAACTCTCTCATGTAGACAAAGCAAGCATTGTCCTCAAATATATTGTTCCTATGGCAGCAACCCTGGGGATGCTTGATAAGGAAAGTAGCAGAGGTATGAATGTGAGGTTAAGTCCTATTTACTGAAAGCAAAAAAGCAAGAGTTTTGGCAGCCTGCTATGAGGAAATTAAGATATTAATGCTAGCAGGGCTGGACATCTTTAATGTGCAGACCTGGCTAGGGCCAGTAGTCCAGACACTGTCACAGGAGTAGGTAGTCTGTAAGCTCAGTGTTGACATAATTTGGAACTGGCATTGGACATGGCATATTACCCCATTAGTCCATGTTTGTATTGTGGGGTTTAGCTGGTATCGGGGCTACTCAAAATCATGATGGCAAAGTTCAAGGCTGAAGGTTGGGTACGGAGCATTGTAGTTTTTGTTTTATTTTATTTTGGGTTTTTTTTTGGTCCACTCATTGAATATGAGAAAACTTCAGGGACTAATTGTCCCCCTTTTTTTCTATCTTTCATCCTAAATAGGTCTCTGGGGGTGAAGCAACTTCAATAAAATCTAAGGTGCTTCAGAACCCCAGGCCTAAAGGAATTGGTATCAAATACCAGGTGCAATAGTATGAACACCAAAACTCATAATAACTTTAAATCACGTACATGAATTTATAGTTATAAATACGTTGTTTTGTTTAATTCTCCCAACAACCTAACTAAGTTAGGCCTTGAAGTATCATCCATATTTTACAAACAAGGAGTCTAAGACCTAAGGAAAATAAATGATTTATTTAAGGGAACATCATTAATAAGAGACACAGCTGGAATTGGTGCTGAGCATCCGCGTATCTAGGCATATCACCTTTTATCCTATACCACAGCTATGGAGAAGGTTCACTACAAAAACATCTTGAACAGAAGCTGACACGATTTCTGTGAAATGACTCCGTTACCATACAACCAGAATATTATATTACATTTATTAGAAATAAAAGAGTCTGTTAAATATTTATCGCCCTTGCTTTCATATTGATTACCAGTATGTGATATGAGATGAGGCTATGAATACCATTTTGCTTTTATTTATGAGGCTCATCCACAAAGGAATTCAAGGTAAGGCATTGAAAACATTTCTGAAGTGCTAACTGCAGACTGCTTTTGGCCACCTTTCCTTATCAGTTGTGGCTTCACTGAAAACTATAAAAGGCAGAAGATGTCAAGTTTAAAAAAACTTTCTGTTGAAAAACAATCTATATGTTCTTACGATCATACATCTGAAGTTGGAAGAAATCTCAGTGACTAGCTAATACGGTCCCCTTATTTGAAAGTCAGTCAGCCAATCAATAAATATGATTAAGTTCCTACTATGTACTAAGTAGATGAGATAGAAAAAAGGGGGGACAATCAGTCCCTGCTTTCAAGGAGTTCACAGTTTAATGGGGGATACAATGTACAAACACCTATGTACAAACAGGCTATATATATATATAGGATAAATTGGAGATAATCAACAGAGGGAAGGTACTAAAATTAGGGGGGAGGGGGAAGGAACGATGATAAAACTAAGTGACTTCCAGGGGTAGGCCGCACTTGAGGACTGAGAGGGCCATGTGTGGCCTCCAGGCCACAGGTTCTCCACCCCTGGACTTGCCTGTGGCCATACAGGTTGTAAGTGGCAGGCCCTATAATGGTCAGAATTCAGCACATTTCCTACTACTAGGATGTGATTTGCCCCAGAGAGCCAAGTTCTCCAAGACATGGATTCAGATGCCAGCTCTTATAAATTAATGCAGGATGTTTGGAAGAATAATAGCTCATATTAACATAACACTTTAAGGTTTGCACTGTGCTTTATCCCCACAAAAACCCTATGAAGCAAGTACTACCATTATCACCATTGTACATGAGAGAGGGACTCAAAGGACAATTCTATGGAAATAGCATGCCTATTATCTCCCAGCAAAAATAAGACAGCCTGTTCTCTTCTTGGTCTGAACGAAAGAATGGAAATCTTGGGAGGAGGCACAAGAAATGCACTATGGATTTTCTAAGACCACCAAGATCATCATTACTTATAACACAGTAGTATTCCATCACAATCAAATACCAAAACTAGTTCAGTCATTCTCCAATTGACTCACACAAAGTAACATAGAGCAAAAGGAGCAGAACCAAGAGAAAGTTCTAACAGTAACAATGATATTGTTTTAAGAATAACTCCAAATGACTAAGTCAGTTTGACTATTATAAATAACCAAATTAAAGGACACATGAAGGAAGACAAATTCTGCATCCAGAGAAAGAACTGAAAAATAGAAGTATGTATAGAATGGTTTTACATATACACACATACACATAGGTATGTATATGTGTATGTGAGTGTGTGTATACATTTATATATATATAAATATATACACACATACATATTTGTGTCTAATGGTAGCCATTTCTAGGGCAGGATGTGTAGGAAGGGAAGAAAAAAAGGGAAAAAGTTAAATAATAAGTTTATTATATTTAAAAGTAATAGCAAGTAGTACATAATAGATTTGCAATTTCATGTACAATTATCTTTTTATTTTCTATTCTACTATGTTGTGGAAGTGTTTTTTTTTCTTTCTTAAGCTCAGAATAAGATAATTTAAAAAAATTAAGAAATGCACCATGAGATATGAGGGAGATCAGAAAAGATTCTGCAGTGGTTTAATTGGGGTAGTCAGGAGAGTGAGGAGGTAAAACGGAGCCTGGAGAGTCAGGCAATGCTTGTTATTTGAGAAGGACTGGGTTCCACCCCTCTACTGCCTTCATTGACCTAGTCAGATGGGACAGCCTGAGGTTAACATGAGAAGTATGTGTGTCTAATCATTATTGAACTTGTCTTAACCGAGAAGTCATGCAGATGATGAAGTACTTGCCTCCCTTATCCCCCTTTTCTTCTCCATCATTCAAGGGGAAGTATGTTCCAATTCCAAAGTTTATCTCTGTTCTCTAAAGGTACACTTATAATTGCTTTTTAATTAGTATTGAACCTGATGACGATAGAAAATAATCAATTATATCTTTATCCAAACTGTGGCCTCCATTGTTGCAGAGAAGCCAGAGAAAAATAGGCTGTTGTGGAAAACTACAGAGAAAAATGAATGGGATAATAGTTTGAACCATTTTTAAATTCATGAGGTCCTATCTTGATTGGGACTTAAGACTTAAATGAAAGGGAACATTATTAATTTTTAAAATAATTTATGAACTCCCTAAACAGAGTAACAAATTACTTTGACCTTGGACATCATGACTCTCACAATGTACAAACCAGCTAAAGCTTTAGGTTAAGGTCAAGAGGCTTGGTAAGCAGAGGAAGCCTTAAGCAAATTTACTTAAGTTCTTTTTTGACCAGTGTTGGGGTGGACTACTCCTGGGTGAGGGGAAGAGTGGAGGCCTTGCCCTAAGGGAATTTTTTTTTACCCTTTCTGCAAGGGGAGTTTCTGAAAGGTCATTCTGTCTATATGAAGGTGTGAGCCATCCAAGAGCCATCCAAGTAGCCAATTTTCTACTAACCTGAACACTTCCAACACCAGGTCCTTTTAGATAAAGATGGGGAAATTCATGCTCAGAATGAATAAGTGACTTGCCCTGGGTCTCAGAGCTACTAAATGTCTTAGGAAAGATTAAAACCCACATATTATTCACTCTAGCTCCAATGTTCTATATCTCCTATGTCATGTTGCCTCACACTATTTACCCAGACTTCAGTGGTTTAACACAGGTTAACGGAATGTCTTTACCTAAGTGGTTCCTAATAAAAGGCTGACCTTTCTTAATTAGAGTCTGGTAGGCAAGAAAGTAGATAGAATGCTGGATTTGGAGTCAGGAAGATATGAATTCAAATTTCCTAAATGTTTATTAGCTGTGTGACTCTGGGAAAGTCACTTAACTTCTCCAGGTATCTATAAAATGAGCAAATAGGACTCCAAGGTTCTTTCTAGTGCTCAATTTATGACTGCTTGTTGATTAGCAGGGTATATTACCCACGGTGTGTATGTTACATACAACTGAGTCAGGCCAGCTATATTAGGCAGTGTTACTCAAGGTGAAAAAGGGTGGCTCTAGATCTATCTGACTCATATATTCCAAAATAGCTATGGAAGTTAATGAGGGCAGGAGGGGTGTTGTGAACTTTATAATTTAATCAAATCTGGGAGAAGCTATAATATGAGGTTTGCCTGAACAAAATTGGGCTTTAAAAACTCACATGTTCCTGTAGGTCAATGAGGGCAACCAATCAGAATTTTCCTGGTCTGTGCTGCTAACATACTATCAAATCTGTTTTTCTTGAACCTATAACTCTATTACTACCCTTAGTCCCAACTAGCCTTCAAGGAATCAGAGTCTCATTACTGATCTCAGAGGTCACTAGTGTAACCCACACCTGAATAAGAACCCTTCCTACAACAAAATTTAGCCAATAAGTGGTAATCCAGGTTCTGCCTGATGACTTCCATTGATGGGAACTCAGTGCCTCAAAGGCACTCTATTGACCTTTTTGGAATGCTCTAATTTTCCTCATACTGAGCTGAAACATGAATAAGTTTACATTGGCTCCTGGGGCTTCCCCATCATATATATTAAGATAGTAGAAACTTTTGTGTAGACATACTTCTCACAGCCTATGTCAATAAAATTTTTGCCTACTAAATTTCATCTCATTATATTTTTCCATCATCCTGGACTATGGACATTTTAAGAGAGATCCATGACCATTGTACAATATGTTAGCTTTCCCTTTTGAATTAGTTCCACCTATGTATTTTACATGGATAAAAAACTGATTTGCAATATTGAATAAGAGAGGGTTTCTGTGGTTTGTTACAATACTTTTACTAAATAACCTCCCAGTTGTCAGCATTAATCTATTAGGTAGTATTTTTTGGTTGTAGTCATTCAACTAGTTAAGAATTCACATAGCTATATTATTGCTTTCACACACTTCTCCATTTGGGCCACAAAGTTAGGATATGCAATTTTGTCAAATATCTTGCTAAAATTCAGGTATAATATGTCTAAAATAGTAAACTAACCCTGTCAAAATGAAATGATATTCTTCTGGCATTACCTGTCCTTAATGAGCCCATGGTGATTATGTGATTACTGCTTTGCTTTCAAAATGCTCATAATATTCCTATAATAATATATTCTCAAATTTTGCCTATTTTGAAAAATCTATCCTTTTCCCTTCTTTTTGAAATGGAAGTTTGCCTGTCTCCTGTCTTGCATTAACTCTTCTGTTCTCCATATTTTTTTTCAAAGATCATCAGTGAGAGTTCAGCTCTTACATTTGCTAGTTCTATCTGGAGTTCCATCTGGCCTTGGCGACTTGATCTCAGTGAGATTAGACACTCTTTTTCCATTTTTTCTCCTATCTTTTCCCTGTTGCCTACAACTATTTTCCCATCCATTCAGAACTCCTATCACTTGTATTTTCCTCATACCTAACACATAGCTAAACATATCTTTTATAGGTGGTGTTAGCATTCATCCCAAGATGCAGCTCATTTGAGCTTTAGTGTTTGACACCAGTCTTATATAACTACACTCTTTTGCATTACTCTGCAGTTACTTGTCATTGTATCTCATGTGTGTGTACACACATACATATTCTACATATATATGTGTGTGTATATATACATATATATCTTTTAAATACTAATTTGTTCAATGAATCCTCTGGACATCTACAATGGTCTCTTTAGAGAGTATATTCTTCTCTAACTTATTCTTTTAGTATTGTGCTGATTTTTTCAGATACCATTAGTGCTTCTAGACCATTCAAAGGCATCCTTGGCAATAGTAGTAGTGGCAACTGACCTTGACTTGCCCTTCAGACATAATTTCAGGTTCCTGGGGGTTTGAACTAGAAGAGAGCTTAGAAATCTCAGGTTCACAGGATCCTAGAACTCAAGCCATAAAGTATTTCAAAGTAGAATTTGCACAATCCCTTCCTAAAGAAACAGAGATGGGGGAGGTTAAAGGACATGCTTGAAGTCACACAGGTGGTAAGTCTTACAGGCTAGATTTGTGCCTAGTCCTCAGACTTAAGAGCTAGAGTTCTTTAAACTGTACCAAGCTGCTTGTTAATTATCTAGTCCAACTTTTTTTTGAGGGGGTGTATCAGTAAGGCAATAATAACAATGTAGATGATAGTTGTCAAAATGCCTACGTAGATCTGTATCACAAAGTATACAAGACACTCCACAAAGAAGGTAGAAGAAGTAAACCATTTATTCCGATACCAGAGAACTATATCCCATAACCAAATGTTCAGCCCCTACAGCCAGTTAGCCCGCTTCATCATAACAGCAAGGAACTTAAAACACAATATGGAAACATGGAGCCTCACCATCCCAAAACCTCTCCAACTGCCTGCTGGGGTGTTCCCCAAAAGCAAACTCACAGTTCAGCTAAGTCAGCCTGTTCAATTCTAACTATCACAATGACAGCCATTAGCAGCCATAACTGCTCTCTCTCTCTCTCTCTCTCTCTCTCTCTCTCTCTCTCTCTCTCAGCATTTCCTGTAACATAACTTCCTTTTCCTGTCAGGAATCTCCTCCCACCATATGTGTCTTATTTTCCTGTGATGTAAGCAGGTCACTTGGCCTATTAATGGGTGGGAAAGATCTTCAAATCTAAATTGCTACAACAGGTGGGAAGGCAGGGCGATTGGGGTTAAGTGACTTGATGAAGGTCACACAGCTAGTAAGCGTGTCGAGTGTCTGAGGCCAGATTTGAACTCAGGTCCTCCTGACTACAGGGCCATTGCTTTACTCACTGCACCACCTAGCTGCTCCCAACTTCTTCATTTTGTATCTGAGGAAAATAACTTCTAGGAATTTCCCCTGATTAAACGTACTCCACACAAATAACTCCTGTCCTTTTCACAGTTTATAGCATGGGGGACTTTCAAGATGGTGAATGCCACCTTGCAACTAAATGTCATATCATTTCATATAAATACATTTTCCTCTTAGATAATAACTTCCTTGAGAGTAGTAGGGACCATGTCTTCTTTCTTGTTCTTTCATCATGGTTAGAACATTTCTGTACAAAGAAAATAGTGTCGATACTTTTGAGTAAATCATATTCAGAAGGTTGGCAAGGAGTACTGAGACTTATAACAATTATTCCTTTTCATTTTTTTGTCATTTAAATCTTATATTTAATGAAAGATAGGGAATTTAACATTGTTCAGAGAAGCAAGGAGTACTAGGCCCCTTTAAATGAGAGAAATTTCTTCAAGAAAAAATTCAGCTGGCTGAAACTCAGCTTAGGCAAGATTATAGTAAGACTCGTATGTAGAAGGAAGGATTTTCAAGAAGAAAAGAAGTATCATAACAGCAGGGATTGCTGAAATACTCTGAGCTTTAGGAAAATTCTAATCATATATAAGACATGGCCCTGACTCCCACCACCTAAAATGTTTTACTTCAGGTAGAAAACCACATCAAAGCAAAAACCACATGAGCTCATCAAAACTAGAAACTAAGATGACTTCTACTGTGATGGAGTAGTTTGAAAAAGAAGTGATGAATTTCTCAAGCTCTGTCTTGCCTGCACCTGGAAGAAGGTCATTTCCTCTGCATTCAATCAAACAATTTATTAGAGACATCTGTTATTATCTCCAGCACAGGGCTAGGTGCTTTGAGAAGCAGAAAGGAAAGCAGGACCTCTGGTCTTGCCAAACTTACAGAAATGTGCCATACATGAAAATTTAAATCATAATATGAAGCAGAGTATTTTTAATGAATGTTTTGTTTCTTACATTACCATGGCATCTCCTTTATATTTCCCCATCTTCTTCCCTGAGAGCCTTCCGATATGATAAATAGTATTTTTTAAGAGAGGAAAAAAAAAGTCAGTGCAATTGATCATTACATTGAACAAGTCCAAAATGGTGGGTGGGGGGCAGGCAGAGCCAAGATGGCGGCCAGAAAGCAGGGATTTGCTTAAGCACCCCCCAGGTCCTTCCAAACACCTGTACAAATGGCTCTGAACAAATTCTAGAGCTGCAGAACCCACGAAATAACAGAGGGAAGCAGGGCTTCAGCCCAGGACAGCCTGGATGGTCACTGGGAAGGGTCTATCACATGGAGCTGGGAGCGGAGCAGAGCACAGCCCAGCGTGGGCTGCGCCAGGACCAGCAAGACCAGGAGCCAGGCAGAACAGGTGGTAGGGCCCTGAATCATTGAGCTGTGGCAGTTACCAGACTTCTCAACCCATAAACTCCAAAGACAACAGAGAAGATTAGTGGGAAAAACTGCTGAAATGGAGTGAAAGAAGTGCGCAATTGGCCCCAGCTCCAAGGATGTGGAAGTGGTGCAGCTCTGGGGCTGCTACCAGAGCTCCAGCAGCAGTTGCTTCCAGTCCCAGGCCCACCAAGTGAGAGGACTTAAACAGCAGAGCAAAGCCAGAGTACAGAGGCTGATTGGATCTGAGTTGTGGTAGGGGTTGGTGGTTTTGGGGGGGAGAGGAGCGCTGGTGTGGCAGAGCTTGCTGTGTAGAAGTAGCTCTGAAAACAGCACAACAGCCCCTAAAGCTTGGGAAAAAGTACTCTCTACTCTACAAGTATTCATACCTTGACAAAAAGCTCAAGGGTCAAGTAGGTGGCTGGGATCATGGCCAGGCAGTGAAACCAGACTCAGATTCAGACTCAGACTTTGGAATCTTTTTTTGGTGACAAAGAAGACCAAAACATACAGCCAGAAGAAGTCAACAAAGTCAAAGAGTCTACATCAAAAGCCTCCAAGAAAAATATGAATTGGTTTCAGGCCATGGAAGAGCTCAAAAAAGGATTTGGAAAAGCAAGTTAGAGAAGTAGAGGAAAAATTGGGAAGAGAAATGAGAGTGATGCAAGAAAATGATGAAAAACAAGTCAATGACTTGCTAAAGGAGACCCAAAAATACTGAAGAAAATAACACCTTAAAAAAGAGACTGATTCAAATGGCAAAAGAGCTCCAAAAAGCCAAAGAGGAGAAGAATGCCTTGAAAGGCAGAATTAGCCAAATGGAAAAGGAGGTCCAAAAGACCACTGAAGAAAACACTACTTCAAAATTTAGATTGGAGCAAGTAGAAGCTAGTGACTTTATGAGAAATCAAGATATTATAAAACAGAACCAAAGGAGTGAAAAAGTGGAAGACAATGTGAAATATCTCATTGGAAAAACCACTGACCTGGAAAAAAGATCCAGGAGAGATAATTTAAAAATTATTGGACTACCTGAAAGCCATGATCATAAAAAGAGCCCAGACACCATCTTTCAAGAAATTATCAAGGAAAATTGCCCTGATATTTTAGAGCCAGAGGATAAAATAGAAATTGAAAGAGAAAGTCCAAAATCATCATCAATGTGTAACATCCATTGACCTGTCACCTCTATAAAAGGATAGGTTAGGAGGGTTTTCTCATATTTCTTTGAGTTGTGCTTGATCTTTATGATTTTGTTACATTTCATTTAATTTTCTGCCATGGTATTGTTCTTTCTACTTACGTTTTTGTAGTTATTGTGTATATTCTTTTTTTGGCTCTGCTAGCTAGGTGGTACACTAGCTAGAGCACCAAGCCTGAAGTCAAGAAGACTCATCTTCCTGAGTTCAAATCTGGCCTCAGACACTTACTAGCTGTGTGACCCTGGGCAAGTCACTTAATCCTGTTTGCCTCAGTTTCCCCATATGTTAAATGAGCTGGAGAAGGAAATGGCAAACAACTCCAGAATCTTTGCCAAGAAAACTTCAAATGGAGTCACAAAGAATGACTGAAACGACTGAACAACAACACTTCACTTTGCAACAGTTCATTCACTATAGATCTTTCCATACTTCTCTGTATTCACCACACACATTTCTTGCTTAGAGTACACTACTATTCCATAGCCATTTCCCAGTTGATGGACATCTATTTTGTTTTGAATTCTTAGGTATTACAAAAATTGTTTCTATAAACGTTTTGGACTATATGGGGACTTTTTTTCTTCTGGATGGCTTCCTTGGGGTGTAATCTCAGGAAAAGAATGCCTGGTTCAAAGAGTATGTACATTGTCAGGATACCCATGCCAAGACATCCCCTCTCTTTTTACTATTAGGAGACACCCTGGTTTCCAAGCTTAAGGCCCAGCAAGCGAGCTGTGCCCTGAGCTTGGCATAACAACAATCCTTTTCCCTTACCCTCTGGATGACCTCAGCCACAGCAAAATCTCAGAATTGTTTCACACCAGCATCAGGTGGTCTCTGAGCTTGGACGAGCACTGAAAGTACCCAGGTCATGAATTCCAGCTATGGATCAAACTTGTCTCCTTGTTGCTGTTACCCTTCATTGTCAGGAGTACAGCTTGCTGTGCAGCCATTGGTATAATGATTGAGATTTGGCCACATGAAAGTGGGTGTCCCTCTATGAGGGGTGGTGGCACACATGTGTCTAGTTTCCCTCCTCCAAAGGAATAAATAAAGCTTTTTGCTTATAACCACTGTTAGCTCTTTGGTTTTATTTTGTTTTGTTTTATTTTTAGAGTTAACTATGCTTTTGATAATCCTGTGTGAGCTCTCTGGCTTTTTTAGAGTTTCAGAGCTGCTTTCGCTCTTTGGTCATTTGGTCAGGGTTGACAATATTTTAGTCATTTCAGCTGTATAATTCCGCATTGGAAAGCAGAGTATGTGAATTGCTCCATAAGCAATATTGATTCTAGACCTGGAGTTGGAAAATAATTCAGAGCTCATCTGGTCCAACCTCTATATTTTACAAAGAGGAACCTAAGGACCAAGATTGTTAAACTACTTGCCCAAGGGAGTAAGCCTCAGAGGTAGGATTTTAACTCAGGCCATCTGATTTCTGAGGCAGGCTTTTTCTGGGGTACCACTTGTGTTATCACTTTACCCTACTGGAGACAAATTATAATAATGAATCTCAAAAGAAACACCATTGGCTGAAGTGATCTATGTAAAGTTTCAAGGACATGAGTATTGAATTAATCTGTCTGGGAGGGAAGACTCTAGGTGGAAGGAAAGAAGACAATTTAGGCTGAGGAAACAGCCTTGCATACCCTAAGGAGTAGGAATAAATGAGTTATATTTAGACAGTAGTAAGTAGACCAGCCTTGCTATAGTCCAGAGTTCAACTGGGGAGCAGGGGAAAAAATGCTTTTAAAAATATGGGTTGTGCGTAGATTGTAGAAAGCCTTGAATGCAAAGCCTAGACATTGAGTATCCTTTAAGCAATGAAAATTCCACTGAATGACTTTGAACAGGTAAGTAATACTATGAAAGTATACCCATAATTCCTGTTTCTTTCCATAAAAATGTTCCCCTTTCTAAGCTATTTCAGAAGGCATTTGCTCTAGAAAGCCCTGCCTTATTAAGTCAACCAAGGTTCAATGACTCCATGTTTCCTTAGCATTTAGGGGTGGGGAACCTGCAGCCTCTAGGCCACATGTGGCCCTCTATCTAGGTCCTTGGATGTGGCCTTTTGATTCAGTCCAAGTTTTATTAAAGGGATTTGTTCTGTGAAATTTAGATTCATTCAAAAGGCCACACTTGAGGTCCTAGAGGGCCACATGTGGCCTCGAGGCCCCACTTTAGTACATTGCTTGCTCTACTTGCACTTATACTTCTTTGTGTACTACTTTGTCAGTTCTTCCCTCTATTATTCATGAGTTTCTGTTTTTGTGCTTATTATTTTTTTTTGGTTTTTTTGGCAGGGCAATTGGGGTTAAGTGACTTGCCCAAGGTCACACAGCTAGTACATGTGTCAAGTGTCTGAGGCTGGATTTGAATTCAGGTCCTCCTGACTCCAGGGCAGGTGCTCTACTCACTGCACCACCTAGCTGCCCCCTTTTGTGCTTATTATTACTGGAGGTCAGGGACCATCTTTTCTTCCCCTTTCTATCTACAGTAAGTTCTTTATTCATGATTCTGTTCTCAGTTGACACAGAAGGATTGTGGTGCCTTTTTGAGTAAACAATAGTCTCTCTAAACATACTGACAAACTCACCTTTAAACAGACAGTTAACTAATAAGCATTTATTAAGCATCTACTGAATACTATGCAATGTGCCAAATGTTGGGGATACAAAAAAGGGAGAAAACAATCTTCCCTCAAGAAGCTCATATCTCTCACTTTTCTTGGGGATATTTTTCACCCCATGACATTTAATTTTTGAAACCTTCAAATGAGTGACCATTTTCATTATATGAGCATGTTCTTTCCCTCTCTTATAAAGATTTCTAATAACATTTTTTTCAAAAGGGTATATAGCCCTTTTTGTAAAAGTTTCTTAGGTTTGCCCCTAAACCTCATTTGGCAGTGTTAGTGTGGAATTGAATTTATTTCAAAAGTTTATTGTTTCTTTAATTACATGTATTTTCACAATTAAGGATAATGGTCCTCAGTCTGGGGAAATAGAAGAAAGGTTGGTGATAGAGATTTAGAGAGATAGCTTAGATAGATAGGAAAAAGAAAGTCTGACCATATCATCCCTCTGTCTCCAACTTGATAAGCACCAATGAATATAATTTGGGGGGGGGGGATTTTAAAGTACTTCAAAACCTAAATTCTTTTCTATTTTTCCAGTCTTCTCACAATTTTATCTATGTACTCTGTGATCCAGTGACATAGGTCTTCTTAATTTTCTTTATATAAGACACACCATCTCCTACTTCCTTGCCCCTTTTTACTGGCTCTGCCACATGCCTGGAATGTTTTCCTTCCTTCCTTCCACCTTGTTTCCCTGGCTTCCTTCAAGATCCAGCTCAAATGATAATTTCTGCAAAAAATTTTCCTAGGCCCTCCACCCCCACTGCTAGTGCCTTCCCTCTGGGATTACTTCCCATTTGTTGCATGTGGGTGTATATACATATACTTACATATCGTATATAAACATAGTTATTTGCATATTGTATTCCTCATTAAAATGTTAACTCCGTGGGGACCATATTTTTGCCATTCCTTGTATTGTCAGCACTTAGCACAGTGCTTAATAAATGTGTGTTGACTGACAAGTAAAATGAGGGATGATATGAGAGTACTGGGCTACCTTCAATGAGTTCAATTTGGCAGGCATAGACAGACTGTATTATAGAATGTTAGGAGGAAAAATGATGCAGAATGTGATTACTGAGCCACTGACAATGATCTTTGAAAAATCATGGAGAAAGTGAGAGGTGTCACAGGATAAAAATGGATCAATGTCCCAAATTGATAAGCTTTATATTGATTCCTGGAAACATCCCCATATTATTATGGGGATCATTTATGAGTAATCAGAAAGGTCATTTGTGATCACTGTGAGCTAATATGTATCCCTGCAAGAGAATTCATTGTAAATCGACATCATTTAACATGTTTTACAGGGCTCTAGACCAGTAGATTAAGGAGATCCCATAAACATTATATTTTGAATTTTAGCAAGGCATATCATACAATTTCTCACTTATTGACTTGTATACAAGACAGAAAGATGGGGATTAAATTGTAGTACAATTTAATGGATTCAGAATGGATCAAAAACCATATCCCAAGAAGGGTAGCTAATGAATTGGTGTAAATTTGAAAGATTTCTACTGAATCTCCCTCAAGTTCTTTTTTTGCTTCTAGTCTATTCACTCCCCTCTTTTTTCAATAACTTGGATAAAGTGTATGTATAAATGTATATACATGCATTATATATATATATTACATGTGTATGTGTACACACACATGCATTTGTAGAGGTAAAATATATGGATAAAGTATGTGTGCATGCACATGTGTTTATGTATATGTGTATATGTACATATGTACACCAAAATGCTTATTGAGTGTACAGATAACATTCATCTCAGAAAGATAGCTTTATCTTGGAAGAAACAACCACATCCAAAGGATATCAATGGTCTAAAATAATATACCATGGGTAATAAAATAAACTTTAGTAGATATGAAAGAAAATCTCTGCACTTGAATATAGAACAATCTGCACACAGGTTGGTGCACAGGTGTGAAAAGGACCTTGGATTTGAATGGGTTATAAACTTAATATGAATCAACAATAAAACATGGTCACCAAAAAGGATTTATTAAAATAATACGCTCTATGAAAAGTAAATGAAATCAAATAGTGGCAAAAAAATATGTCCTGAATGAAAGAGGATAGTTCAAATGTACTTGTTAGATTATATCTGTTCTGTTGTCTTTAGTCATGGTAATCACACCTTAGGAAGGACATTGACAAGCTGAAGTGTGTCCAGAAGAAAGTAGGCAAGATGGTGAGGGGAACTTGGAGAGATAAAGATGCAATGAAGGAGGTTTAGTTATTTAGCAAGGAGAAAAAGATAGAAGGATAGGAGAAAGGATATAAGTATTTGTAGGCAATACTTCAAGTATTTATAGGGCTGTCATGTGGAAGAAGAATTAGATTTGATCTGTTTGCTTGTCCCTGGAGGGCAAAACTCCAAGCAATGACTAGAAATTGCTAAGAGGCAGATTTTTAAGGAAAGTCTTGCTAATAATGATAGCTGCCAAAAGTAGAATTCACTGCCTTGTGAGAAAGTAAGTTGCCTATAACTGCAGTTCTTTTAGCAAGGTCTAGACAAGTTTAGTTGGGGATTTTATGAGGGGGATTCCTGTTCAGACATGGATAAACTAGATAACCTCTGATGTTCCTTAGGGCTCTGAAATTCTAGATGCTTACAATCATAGCTGCAAACATTCAACTCCCTAGCAAACAAGATAGTAGAACAAATTAGCATGATGTGTAATTCCTGCTTGATGTAAATTTACTATGAATGAGCACTGCATACCAACAGGAAATTAAACTGATGCTTAATGAACATAAAATAATAAAGACTTGAGCAGCAAAAGGTTAAGTAACACTAAATATTTCTACATCTCTTGGCTGCCATACCTAATGTATGGAAGTTGAGACAGCACAGAATCAGTATGAGCATTCTCTTAGATTAAGGTATACACCAGAGTCCTTCAGAACAAATTACACAGGGACAGGAGCAAATTAATCAAAACGGTATGAGGCTATACAAAAGACAGAGGATCCTCTGACACCCTGAAAGTGATGCAATTGCTGACTAGCCAAGGAAGTATGGATGCCTGCAGCAGAAAATGGTTAAAAGTAATTAGAGGTGAGTTATTTATTAGGGGAGGAAATAGAATAATGGGAAGGTTTAGTGGTATATGTTATAGAGGGAAGATTTGAGGTGACATATAAAAAGTGAATTCACAGTCCAGTAAAGACAAGTTTTATTATCTGTGTGTAATTCTAAAATTTAGGAAGTAAGAAAGATTCTAGACTATGAAAGTTTAGCAAAGCAGATTCTCTCAGCAGCTAGCCTTAGGTGGTTTCTCTTGTTCACCCATCCATATCACATGTTTTGGCTCCTTCATGCATGGGCCTGGGGGAGGAACTTGGGAGTGGCAGACACCCCAAAAAGAAGAAACAGATCCTAACAGTTTTATATTATGCCCAATATTTTTCTGAAATTTATTAACCTGGAAGAATCTATTAATCACCAAGTTCTTATTAAATAATTATCGTATGCACAGCTCTGTGTCCTTAAACTTGTTTGTTGTTTGGAAATATTACTAAGATTTGGAATTCTCAAGTTGAATTTGTGTGTTGCTACCTTTATGGAAATACATGGTCTTTGAAAGTGTTCTTAAAAGAGACTACTGCACTATTTCTAAATAACATCCCAAGGTCAAGCATTAAATATGAGATGTGTGTTCATTTCCCATAGTGACATATGGTTGGTATTGCTAAAGCTAGAGGGAGAAACCTTTTGGAAATAATTAGTCATTAATATATTGAACCACAATGTCCTAAGGAGTCTATTGTATCTGCGAACATGAAGCCACAAATCGTCTTTGTCTTCTTTATCAAGTCGTTTGTTGTTATGATGATGGATCCTCCAGGGTGATTCTTGTCACTGAATCAGGAAGCAGCTGTAGTACCTGACATGCAAAACAATGAGCTGGCTTCAGAGAGTTGTAACTACCACTCAAATCCCAGGTGAGTGAGCCCAGTATCCACTTCGGGAGGAGCATACCCACGTGGCAATGTGGCAATGATTTGGTTGGACGCCTCCCATGTCACAAAAAGATGGGTTGATTGAATATGCTACAATCATCTTCACTGACAAGGAGGAGGGTGTGGGGAGCTGTCAGAACTGACTTAGTGGACAAATATTGCCTATGGAATTTGTCTGCTCATGAAAGTTCAGTAGTTCAATTTCCCTTCATTATAGCCACTCAAAGAATATTTCTTCAAAATAGTCTAAATGAATTAGCCTTAAGGAGTGGCACTTACCCACTACAATCACTGGATAGCCGGTAAGCATTTGAGCTAAAGTGGACATTTACACAATGCCGATAGCCAAAGTCCGTCAATGTATCTGACACTAAAACATTTTTCCCTCCCACTGCAATCATATATTTTCATTTTATTGTGTAACTTTCTGTATATCGCTAAAGGCTATCGGGAGGTGCAGCTGAAGCATAGCAACCGTTATCTGAATGTTTTAATATGCAAGCAGTGCCTGGAAATGCTCTTTGCTATTTGGAGGAAAGGACCCTAGAGTCAGCACAAATTTCCTAAGTAGGCACTGGGCTAGGGTGGGGGTTGGGATAGTGGTTGAGGAAGAATTAAGGAAGCCATAACCACGGAATGGTAGTCTTCTGTATAGAGTAGTTTTGGGGGTGCATTTCTCCAGCCTCTTTCCCCTCTTCTCCCCACCACAAGAAAATCTCTCAACTGCTGTCTGAAATTCCTTCATACATCAGTTTTTGGTTCTCCTTTTACATTGCAAACCTCCTTGAACATAGTAACACATCAGATCCTTTGCACTCATAGGATCAAGGACTAGCACTTGAAGGGGCTTCAGAGGCCATTTAGTTCAATGCCCTTATTTTGCAAATAAGGAAGCCTGTCTGAAGCAGCATTTGACAACCAGTGCTCTTCCCACCGTACTTCCTCTGTGTTGTTATAGTATCTTAGAGATGGCAAGAGAAATAGAAGCCATCAAATAGTACTAATAGGTAACATTTATGCAGCATTTTAAGGTTTACAAAGCATTGTAGGTGTGCAATCCCATTTTGTTCTCACAATGACCCTAGGAAATGGATGGATGCTCTTGTTATCCTCGTTTTACAGATGAAGAAATTAAAGCTGAGACAGGTTAAGCTCAGTATCCCATGGCTAGTATGTGTGTTAGGATTTGAACTCATGTCTTCCTGACTTCAAGTCTAGCAAAGACTCATTGCATCACTTACCTACCTCAAGTCCAAGCCATTCCCCATACAGGTGAGAAAATAGGATTTTAAAGGAAAAACTGATTAAACCAAGTTCACAGAGCTATTAAGTGACAAGGCTGATGTGATTCTTAAGCCCCATGTTTCATATGCTAGGATATTTTATCCTTTCTACCTTCAAAATATTTTTTTCTTTACTTCCCCTTCTCTCCACATAGCCAGCACTGTAGTTCAGGCCCGGATCATCTTCCACGTGGGCTACTGTAATAGATTTTTTTCCTTGATTCTCCTTACTTCTAGTCTCTCTCACCACAATCCACCCTTCACTCAGCAGCCAAAGTGATTTTTCTGAAGTATAGGTGCAATTACGTCAATCCCTCTCCCCCAATAAATTCTACTGGCTCTCTATTACTTTAAAAACCAAACACAATCCCTTGTTTTGCATTCAGGGTGGATTATTTAAGAAGGAAGGAAGAAGAGGGCTGTTGTGTGTAGCTGAAAGCTAATCTTGGTGCCTTAAGTGCAGTAGCATGGAAGGAAATGTAGTACTTGTGAAGCATCATGCATACTGTATAGCACACAGCACCTGGAATCAGGCAGATTGTGTTCAAATTTTGCCTCCGTCACTTACTAACTGTGTGACCATGGGCTTACCTTACCAAGTTGACATAAGGAGCAAATGAAATTACACTACACACACACACACACAGACAGATATATATATATATATATATATATATATATATATATATATATATATATATATATATATATATAATCATTATTATTATTGTAGTTGTCTTGAGTAGTGGAGGTCAGCTCCCAGTACTAAATAAGCAAATATTCATTAAGTATCTACTATATGCCAGGCACTCTACTAGCACTAAGGATAAAATATGAAGAATGAAACAATTCCTGACCTCAAGGATCTAGCATTCTCATAGAGAAACAAGGATAGGGAATGGAAGAGAGAGAAAGACAGAGAGAGGGAGGGAGGAAGGGGAAGAAGGGGAAGGAGGGAGGGAGAGGGAGAGGGAGAGAGAGGGAGAGAGAGAGAGGGAAAGAGAGAAAGAGAGACTGACTGATTGAGACTAGAGGAGAATATAGGAGATAAGAACCTTGAGCACTGTTATGTGATAAAGAGTAAAAGTTCCAAGTATTTGTGACAGATGAGAGCCTTCAGCATTGGTACATTTTGAGAACTGATAGTGAAAGGTGCTAATGAGTGTGGAGGTTGGAAAGCCTTTAGTGCCAGAAAGTCTTGCTGCAGATTTTTTTTCTCCTGTATGGTCATTGTGATGTGGTAGAGAACAATGCATGAGCTAGGGCTTTGGAGCTCACTGCCAGAAATCTCCACATGGAATATAACAACACGGATCAGTGATTAGAGCTGTGAGATCAGATTCTGTCCAATTCCATTTCTCTGAATCAGGAGGATTATAAGCTCCACTCCAGAGGTTTTATTTTTTTTTTGTTTTGTTTTGTTTTTCTGAAGGAGATACTAGAACGTAGAGAGGAGAGGTCCCCAGCCAACCCAACAGGGCATACAGTCATAGGGTAAGAAGGACTTCAACTATGCAGAAAGAGGTCTCTCAACTTTTTCTTACTGTAGCTGAGAAACTCTTTATTTGACTTGTTGACAATAAGCATTTTTAGAAGGTAGAGAAGAAAAGGACTGCTACTCGTAACTTTATTCTAACAAGTCTTTCTGGCTTCAATACCAAGTTTCTACCTACTGAGTCATGTGGCCACCCCCCAAGAACCACTCCCCAAGCTAAAACACAAAAGACCTTCACAAGTATTCAATGTCATGACAGTGACAAAAAAGGACTCAATAACTTAATTTAAAACCACTATAAAGTCTTATAAAACTGGTACTTAAACCTCATTAGAGTAGTTCATGGGATTGCTACTTGGGCATATGCATTTCACTTCAGCTCTGTACTGTCCAAATAATTTCTAGGATATGATTGCGGCCAATGTTTTATCAGTGATTGTCTTCTCTGATGCAGAAATTCTCCTTGTCACCAGTGACCTTCACTCATTGGACCCAGGATCTCTAAACCTCTTGAAACCATAAGATGACCACCATGCCTGGTGAAGCTGATGCTCAATCATCTATTTGAGAAAGGAAATACAAAGAGGAAAAGAGTCAGGGTCTAGGCTCAAACTTGCCTAATTGTGTCCATTCTACACATGGGAAGCATAGAAGAATAGAGGAAAGAGCATGGCCCATCTCTCCCCTACCCCATCATAATGAGTTTAGAGACAAAGTAGACTAGTTACCACTTCGGAAAACCAGAAGCGAAAGATTGAGCTGTTTCTTCTTTTAACTAATGCAGCACTGCACTAATGCAGCACTGTGTGGAGGAGACAGGGAGAGGCCAAGTGAATACTCAGGGATTATAACAAAATTTCAAATTCTTTCAGCATTGGCTCACCACGTGGCTAGAAGTAGCCAGAGAGTTTTTCACCTCTACATACCCAAATGCTGAAAAACACATGTGGTTAACCAGAAGCAGGCAGGGAGTGTGTGAACAGGCTCTATACAACCCATGTTACAACAGATCATATATTTGAGGATAGAAGAGACTTTAAAGTCATCAACCACATCATTTATGAGGTTTCATACAGTTAGGAAATGTCAACACCAGAATTTGAATTCATTTTTTTCTGATTCTAAATCCAGCATCCTCACCTAGAGTAACTTACTTCCTTCCCTCCTTCCTTCCTTCCTTCCTTCCTTGCTTCCTTCCTTCTTTTCCTTCCTTCCTTCCCTCATTCCTTCCTTCTTCTTCTTCCTTCCTTCCTTTCTCTCCTTCCTTCCTTCCTTCCTTTCTTTCTTTCAGATGGAAGTCAGTGTCATTAGTCTGTTAGATCAAATGAATTCTATGAACATAATATAAAATTATATGAGCAAGGAATTTAGTGAAAAATGGTTATGGGGGGGGTTGTTTGTTTCTTTTCTGGTTTGTTTTGGTTTGATTTTGGTATTCTTCTAGAAAAGGTAGAAAATGGGTCTGTCTAATAGGATAGTTAAATGCATTTGGAGTTGACTAAATAACCTCCAAAATTATAATTAATGAATCATTGTTAATGTTCAGGAAAGTGTCTGGTGGAATGTCCCAGAGCGTTTTCCTTTACTGTTTTGTTCAACACTTTTGTCAACTGTTTTGAAAAACACATAGATAGCATATTCAGTAAATTTGTAGCTAACATAAAGCTGGAATAATATCTAATGTGCTAGATGACAGAATGAAGATATAAAAAGATCTTGAATGATTTTAATAATAGACTGAATAAAATGAAGTGATATTTAATAGGAACAAATTTAAATTCTGCTCCTGGTTAAAAAAAAATCACCTGTGCAAATACCCATTGGAGGAGTACAACATAAAATAGTGTAAATGAAAAACAAATGGGAGTTTTGGTGAACTTCTGGGACATGAGAAGCAACATTCTGGCAAGGTATTCAAAAGTGTCAGTGAGATGTTTGGCTGCATTATTACAAACATACTGTCCAAAGTGACTCAAGTAATAGTCCCACTGTCCTTTTCCCTGGTTAGATCACATCTAAATGTGTTCAGTTCCAGGTACCACAGTTTAGAACACTGAAATCCTTAAATATTCCCAGACAGGAGTAATAAGGCTAGTGAAGAAATCTGAAAGCAAAGGTGGGTTGAAGGATATTGGGGGGTTTAACCTAGAGAAGAAACTTAAGAATGCCATGATGGTTGTCTCCAAATATTTCAAAGATTGTCGTATAGAAAAGGGATTCAATGTATTTTGCTGAGCCTAAGAGGGTATAACTAAAAATGACCTGAAGGTCCAGTGCATCTGATTTTGGCTTGAGATAAGGAATTATCTTCTTTTCTATTTTTTAAGAATTAGAAGTGTTTAAAAGTGAAATGATGACTATTATATAACATTTTAATGTTTGTAAAATGATATATATGTATATTATCTCATTTGATTTTCAAAACAATACTGTAAGGGTTTTTTTTGTTAATATGGTTACTTATCATGTTATCTCCATTTTACAGATGAGAAAACTAAGGCGAAGAAAAGTTAAAGTTAAGTAAATTTGAGAAGCGAGATTTGACCCTTGGTCTCTTTCAACTACATATCATTTCCTTAGGGTGATATCAATTCCTCATTGTTAGAAATGGGGTTCAGTTACTCCCTTAAGAAACAGAACTTAAACTGAAGTGACTGAAATAAGTGTTTGTTTACAATTCTTGCAAGAATTAGGTATATGATACCTCAAAAGGGGCATATACCCCCAGTGCAGAAGTCAAATTGAGCCTTCTATAGGGTTAATTATTCCTGGTCCATCCTTTCAGAGCTGGAATTGGTCCCAGTCCCTCTAGGTCACAATCTTTCTAGTCCACCCTCTACATACCTTAAAATGTCACCCATCGCCCCTGAACATGAATCCCATGTTCAAAAAATGGAGTGATAATCTATGCCTGAGTGTGTAAGGTAATATGAATGAAGGTTATTAGGAGTGTGCAGATGCAAGAGAACTTTGCCCCTTGTTTGAACTCTCAGGGTTTGAGGGGTTGTCACGTCCCAGCCTCTAGTCTCTATTTCACACAGGTTGTACTCTAACCATAAATTGAATAAGGGGAAGCTCAAGGGTCCTGGTATTTCTCTTCATAGTGCTGTGGAAGCAGAACAATGAAATTCCTTTCTCACAACCATCATTAAAATTCTTCATGTTAGTCTAGATTACCACTTATGGAGGACATCATAATGTATAGACTGGAAGAGGTGCCCTACAATTCTCTTTTTAGTTCTAAGAGTCTATGAGTCGATAGTATGCCTACCTTAACTATCTAACAGACCACAGCAACAGTAGTAAAATTCATATTTTGGAGTGATTTATAGATGACAAAATACTTTCATATCCAGATTTTCATTTGATCCTCAGAACCACACCGTGAGGTACAAAAAATACATATTATCATGATGAAGAACAAGACTGACCCCATACTGGAGCAACCTTGACAATTGGAATTGATCTAATGAGCAAATTCCTGTGAAATCACAAGGATATTTATGAGGCAAAATGTTTGAGAGCATAAAACATAGATATCACAGTTTAAGAATGTAAACATAAAAAACAGAAAATGTTATAACATCCTTGACATTTTCCCACTATTGCTAAATCTACTTCCCCTTTTAAAACATAAAACTTCCATGTAAAATTCAAGTGGTGTTCAGAATAATCTGACTCTATTTCCTCTTGTTTAAGCAAATAAAATTGGTTAGCTTATGTGGGTTTTCTTGCTTTGATTTTTTTAACAATGACCATTTTGAAGATAAAGAAACTCAGGTTCAAAAGAGATTAAAAATCTTACCTAAATCACAGAGTTAGAAGCTCTGAGACTAGAATCCAGGTTTTCTGACTCAAGTTTATCATATTATCATCAGAAAGTCAGGGCAGTTTGTATATGGGATTCTTGGAATGGGATCTTCCCATTCCAAGAAGGTCCCTAGAGAGAGTATGGATAACAAAGGCTTCTGGGTCAGTGGCTTCTAGACCAAGGCTCCCAAGCTCCTTATAATGCATGGTACAGTATGTTGACCAGAGGAAGAGGAAGAGAACCTTTCAGGTTCTCTGTGTGTGTGTGTGTGTGTGTGTGTGTGTGTGTGTGTGTGTGTGGTAGAGCATTAGAGCTTAGAGTAATCTGATTGTCTGGGTGCCTTTCCCTGTATATCTGTGATTTCTCTGTTTTGTTGTATATGACCCTGGGAAGAGCTTTGTCCGGTCTAATGTACTTCAAGTACTGTAGGGCTTAAAATATTACATACAACGAAAGCTTGGCTTTGATGTCTCTGTCACTAGGCTAGTGCTAGCTATATCCTTGGTAGAATCTTCTGAGCTTTTTCACGTTTAATCAGTGGTACTTGTGACAGAGATACTGGCATCCTTGGAATCAGATACTCAAGGATGCTAAGAAGTTAGTGATTTTTTTCCCCTAAGTTCATCATACTTTATATTTGAATAATTATTATGCATGATGACTTCACATCCCTATTCATTTGTATAATCTCCAACATTGTGTTATGACCATTTATAGATAAATGCAGCTCTCTGAAGAGATACAGGTAGGTTAGGGTATGTCCAAGTGGGTAGGACCATGCCATACCATTCAAAGCCGCGGATACTGTTAGCTTTGACTTGAGCTCACTTGGGCTTTCATTCTATTACCTTTCTTTGCATTTTGAAGCAGTATGATCAAAGATAGAATATCTTGGGAATATCTTCAAATCTTCATCATCATTCTGTTTGTTCTTGTCAGAGGGAAATAGATATTTAAATAAGATAAGCCATCTTTCCAAATGTATTGGTGTGTTGACCCTAAGGATGATTTTAAGTGATTCTTTATACCTGAAAAGGGCCAATAGGGTTACTATCAGTGCACAAGTGGGTTTCCCCATATGGACCATGACATATATGCAAATTTTTTATTTATGGTTCTTCGAATAGGAATGGAAGATTATATGAATTGCATAACTAGTTATCCTTGTGTGAAATTATGGATTAGCAAGACTGAAAAGATGGATCCATGTGGGTTGGATCCTGAGTATTAATCAAGAGTTACATATTAACTATATATTTGGTATTTCAAGTCATTATTTATCTATTTCAAAAAAAAGGGACTTATTCAAGTTCTTCTTCATCAATGTTATTTGTGACAGTAGAGAAGAAAAATTGACTAAATCTGGAAGGGAATCAAGAGTCTCTCCACTTTCATTTGGGAGTTTCTTCTTCCTATTTATATTGTCATTATTAAATCATTCATGTGAAGCTGGACCATCTCAGTGAGGTCAAAGTCAGTCTCTATTCAACAGCAACTTAGAATCCTTGAATAGCTCACTTGAAAGAACACTGTTATAATCAATTTTTCAGTGATAAATCATATATGTGGATTTCTCTGTATCTTTGTTGATTCTTCTCTCTGCACTCTATTCTCCCCATCGCACCCCCCACTGCCTCTGTCACATTTCCTCCTTACCACCCTGCCAGATAAATAGATGAAACGCATTTATTAAGGGCTTACTAAGTACCAAGGACTGTGTTAAGCACGGAGGATATGAATACAAAAACAAAACAGTCCTTACCATCAAGAAGCTGATATTCTAATAGAAGAGTCATCTTTTATAAGGCAGTGGTAAAGGGGGAAGGGAGTGGTCTTCTGGGAAATCACAAAGATTGAGCTAAATAATAAGGAAGTCCAGTGACTTAACCTACCCAGAAGTATTGGTAAGTTCTGATCTGATTACAGAAATTACAGAGAAAGGGGTGGTAAGTTAGAGACAAGGAGAGGAAGGTTAGGGCAGAAAATGTCTGGATGAGAGATTAAAACATATTCTATCACCCAAAAGAGACAGGTAATCAAGAGCTGACTGCAGTGCAATATGATGTTCACTACAAATTGTGGCTGTCGACATGGTGCGAAAATAATTGGATGAAGAAAAAAAATGGATTGTTTTACTTTCTTCTGAACCCCTAACATTCCATAGCTTCCTTTAAAATTCAGCTCAGGGGTTACTTTTTATATGAAACCTTTTTATGATTCTTCCATCTGCTAGTAGCTTCTCCCTCCAACATACCTCGTATTTATTTTGTATGTGTGTGCTTGCATATATGTGCATAACACATAATAATGTATGTACATCTTATCTTCCCTTATAGAATGTATATTTTCACATATGTAGATGTCATCTCCCTGAATCTTCCCTGAGGTCAGGAACTGTTTCCTTTTTTATTTATATCCCCAGTGACTGGCAGAGTATCCAGCATTTAATAAATATTTGTTTATCACTTGATTGTTGATAAGAAATATATTTAAATTTCTAAACATGACTATGCTCAAAAATACCATGCCTAAAATCTACATGATGCTTTATACCAGGGCAGCTAGGTGGTGCAGTGAGTGGAGCACTGGCTCTGGAGTCAGGAGGACCTGAGTTCAAACGTGGCCTCAGACACTTGACACGCTTACTTAGCTGTATGACCTTGGGCAAGTCACTTAACCCCTATTGCCCTGCCTCCCCCTCCAAAAACAAAACAAAACAAAACAAAACAAAAACCAAGATGCTTTATACCTATCACAAAATAAATCCTTTAAAATGGCTAATGGGGGCATTATTAGACCCATTTCACAGATGAAGAAACTACTAAAAAGAGATTAAATGACTTATTCAAGGATTTATGCAACTGGTAAGTGGCAGGGCTGGGGCTAGAAACCAAGTGCTCTGCTTCCTAGTGCTCTTTCCATTTAACTATAGCCTCTCCGTGATTTTGACAGTACTAGGCAACTCATACTCACCAAATTTTGTAAACATTTTCCTTCAAAAATTATCTAGGATACATCCTGTTCCCTTCATAGCTCTTCCTCGCATGCTAGCCCTGGCCTTTATCAACTTATTTTTGGACTATTTCAATAGCCTTCTAATAGAAATGCCTCTTCTTATGAATCCCCTGGTTTATAATACCATCAGGTTATTCTATCTGTAGACTCAATGCTGGAAAGGAATTTAGAGACTAAGACATATTCCCTATCTCAGTTAAAGTACTTAGTATGATGACTAGCCCAAAGAATGTATTTATTAGATGTTTGTTTATTGATGGATTGATCACTTGATCATGTCAAAAAATTCTCCAATGACTTCCTGTTGCCACAAGATAAGGTCTAAATCCTCAGGCAGAAGCATTACTATCTACCCTCAATCTGTCTACTTATTTCCTACTATGGTCCAATACAAACCCACTGCTCTAGTCAATGGAGTGATGCAGTAGTAATAAATAAATAAATAAATACATGAGTAAAGAAGTTGACATAGCTTAGACTGTATTAGTAAACTAGTAAACGTATAGGAGCAAAGCAAAGCAGAAAGGACGAAGTCTCACTGTATTCTTTCCCGGTCTGACCACAGAGATATTGTCATATTCCCAATTCCAGGCCCTTATTCAGTGTATCCCCACTTCCTGTGATATTGTGTTCTCCTTCTATCCAAATATTAATCCCTTCCCTTGCTTCAGGATGAAGTTGTACCTGCTCTTAAACTACTTTGGTTTTGCTTTCTCCAAATTCCATTTTTTTGTTATCTGTATCATTTACATTGGCATTTAATACCTCGCATTTGTAGGTCTTTAATCACAACATATTGTTGTTTGTGAATATGCCATTTCCCCAGCTAGATTTTAAGGCTCTGGAGATGTCTTAAAGGAATAATATTTTTGGTACTGTTTCTGTATTAACCCTTCTTCTTCACCACTCAGCACTAGTAGAGCGCTGTTTATCTATTCACTGAACAAACTTTTAGTGAAGCACTATTATGTACACGGCACTTTGGGGGACCTGCTACAAATGGATGTACCGTGGTCACTGGTGTTCAAAGACTTTTCAATCCAGTAGGGGAGCTAAGGCACGCATGTATCAGGGACTCAACAAATAGCACTGAAATAAATCAAAGATTTTTGTCCATGTGTTTCAGCACCACACAGTCATAAGCTTTGGCATTTTTCACCACAAAAATATGAATGAAGCGTACGATGTTGTTTGTCATCAACTATCACACTCACACATACACATACATGCATACGCACACATGCGTACACACATACACATATACACACCAGCGATGAAAAATTATTAGAAAATAAAAATTAGTGGAAGGAAGGAATTAATGATAGTCAGAAACTAGCATATTTCCCAAACAGTAAAATTCAAAATGGAAAAATAAAAACATTCATGTTACAAGTCACTAACTTTCTAAATAAAATAGGTGGAGTGACATTTCCTGATAGAAAACAATAACACAGTATAGACACATCACTGAAACTCTAATTGAAAGCCAGATTCTTAGAAAATTGGTTGGGACTGAGAGTATTTGCCATACTGGAGATGCATAACCTCTCAAGGTCATTGCTATGTAGAAAAAGCTATACAGAAAAGTAATGTTTCTTTTCTTTTTCCATCCGACACTTGCTTACATTCAAAATAAGTGCAATATCTTCTTTTCCCTTATCACCTATGCAACTAATCAAACATTCAGGTAAAACTACCCAAGAAAATAGCAGAAACTATAAAGAGGCATGTGCATAGTCTACCTGGTCATTTACATAACTATTGGTTATTATCCTCACTGTGGGGTCCTTAGCTAGGTGGCACAGTGGATAGAGTGCCAGACCCCGCAACACGAAAGACTGGAGTTCAAATCTAGCCTCAGACACTTACTAGCTATATGTCCCTAGGCAAGTCCCTTCACCATCTTTGCCTCAGTTTCCTCCTCTGTAAAGTGAGCTTGAGAAGGAAATGGCAAACCCCTCCAGTGTCTTTGCTAAGAGAAGCCCAAAAGGATCACGAATGAAAAGGATTAAACAATAACAAAAAGCATTTCATCTCTATGCATTCCTCAACCTTGAGGGAATGATTGTGATTTAAATAAGCATACCATTAAGTGGAAAACAGAAGAGTCAACACCTCTGCAATTTGAAGTAGTCATTTAATGGACTGAGCATTCTATTTGGAGCCAGGATCCCTGCCAACTTGAGTGTGACCAAGTCTCTTAACCTTTTTAATACTTAGCTCCCTTATCTAAAATAGGCCTGATACTTGTAATATCTACCCCAACAGAGTAGTTGTGAGGTTCAAATGTGATAGGAATATTAGGAGCTTTGCAAATTTCAAAATACAGAGTATGGTAGAGGGCTGGACATGTAGTTAAAAAGAGCTGAGTTTGAATCCTGCCTCAGAAATTTATTAGCTCTGCAAACAGAGACAAATTCGCTAACCTCTCTGAGCCTTAATCATCTGGTATTAAAATAAAACTAATAATACCCTTTTCATGGAGACTGTTGTGTCCCTATCAAATGATAAGGACATCAAATGCTGTATCAAATGATAAAAGTGTAAAGCATATTGTAGACTAGTTAGATATGATCGAAACATTTGAGCGCCTACTCTGTGCCAAGAACCAGGCTGAGAGCTGAGAGTACAACAACAAACAAGTACTAGTCCCAGGCCTCAAGGAGCTTACATTCACATGGGAGAAGACAAACATACAAATAGATGCTGGAAGGGTGGTAGGGTCAAGGTAGAAGCCTGGAGCCCAGATGAGGAGGAAAGCTCAACTATCAGAGTTGAGGGAACCAGGAGGGGAGTCCATATTCTGCAGTAGGGTGAAGAGAAAGAAGTGCCATGGTGAGGAGACTTGAAGATGTGGAATTGTGAACTACTGTCTTTGACTCATGGATATTAGCCATGCAGGAGGTTTTAATTGTCACAGAAAAAGGCATATAACCTAAAGAACAGAGGACGTGCTGACTTTAGGTAAATTAGAAATAGTCTGGGTTCTTTGAAGAGCCAAAGAATTAGATTTTTCATTATGTGGAAGAGTGTTTAAACCAGCTAACTTTGCAAAGGAAAATTGTTTCTACTTTGGAACGAGCAGGTTAAAGGAAGATTTGATTCAATAAAAGGATGGAGAGAACAAAAGGGTAGGGGGATGGATAGACACTTTAAAAGCATAGTTGCTTGCTAGGAAATGAAAAAAAAGTGAGACATGTCGAGCTTCACAGTGTAAATACTATGAAAATATGAAGCTTTATAGATTAAAATGAAATATCTTTCACTTTTTTTTGATGTTCACTGAAAGACTATTCAGTAATGCCATTTAAGCGATCCAAGAAACTCCTTAAACAGTATTTACCCAAAGCAGCTGTGGGGGGAAAAAAAGCAAGCCTTTCATTCTCATGTAGCACAGCTCTCAGTATTTGCTGAGCTCTGTGAGCTCTGTGGACTGTTCCAAATCCCTCCCCAAAGATTTCTCCTTTGAGGGCTCTGCTAAGGAGAATCAATATAGGGGGCATGGCATTCTGGACTCTGGAAATATTCCTACGGATTGTTTGTTCGTTTGTTTTGGGAGAGTGAGGGGAGGAAGGTGCACCAGACATTGCAACAATAATTCTATTTCTTATCAGACAAATGCACAGAACCACAAAATCAGAGAATGTCTGCTTTTGGAGGGTCTTCAGAAACCATATTCCAACTAGCACCTCACCAATAAAAGTTCCAATTCATATAGAACTTTAAGATTCATGAAGTACTATAGCAATTCTGGTTGGGGGGGGAATACAAATTCTGTCACCCCCACTTTACAGATGAGGAAACTGAGGCTCTCGGAAAGGAAATGACTTTTTCATGGTCACATAGATAGCGTCAGAGTTGGAATCTGAAGTCAGGTCTTTCTTCCTGACTCCAAATACAGCTCTATCTGCTATGATACGCCAATCTCAAGGAATCTTTTCTACAACAAACCACAGAAGGGTTACCTAGTTTTTACCCGAAGACCTCTAGTAAGGAAGAACCCACCATCTCTAGAGGCACCCATTCTACTTTCAGATCTAATTATTTGGAAGGTTTTAATTTCATAAAGAAATAATTTGTCTTTGCTGCCCCTATTGTCCTCGCTATCTGTTGATCTTAGTTCTGCCCTCAGAGACTAAGCAGAATAAATATAATCCAACACACAACAGTATTCAAAATACTTGAAGACAATTATCATGTTGACATCTCTAAAAAGCAAAAATAGAACAAGAAAAAAGAGAGGTCTCCCCCCCCCCACCCCCCAGGCTAGCTCTAGTTGCTTCAATCGACTCTATGATGGTACCAGCTCAAGGTACTTCATCTTCATGGCTGCATTCCTCTGGATGTCTCTAGCTCATCGGTGTTCTTACTAAAAGGCGGCACTCTGAAATGAACGCAATACTGTTGGTGTGGTGTGACCAGGGCCAGGACAACCACCAAAAATCAATGCCGTAGACCACACCTTTTTTAATGCATCCTAAGATACATTACCCTTCTTGGCTGACATATCACATGATTATATTGAGTTTACAATTGAGTTTAGAGCCCACTAACAACTGTGGATCTTTTTTTTTAGATGAACTATTCTATAACCACGCATCTTCCAACTTGTACTTGTGAATTCTCCTCCTTTGTGCTTAGAAGAACCAAACAATGCTCCCTTCTGGACATGGAGGGGAGAACCCTTCTCTTTATTTCTTCTGAGTTCACTCTTCAGGGAATAGTTCAAATTTGATCACAGGGAGAGAAAGAAATGTGAATACAAGGGGCTGAAAGAATATCATGTAGTGGAGGGTTTGAGTTGGGACAAAACAAAGAGTAATGGGATTCTATTCCCCTTCAGATGGGAATCTTGAAGACAGGAATCCACCTCATCCTAAATTAGAGAAACAAGACACTACCAAGTTTTTTAGACCTATTAGAATTCTATGCTTAAATCTGCCTTTTCTCCCTTTCTCCTCTTCATGCTCCCATTGAGACAATAAGAAAAATACAACCCCTGTTACAGGCATGTGTTGCCAAAAAAAAGAAATTCTCATATTGGCCATGTCCAAAAAATAAATGTTTCTATCTGTACTCTGTGTCCATCACCTCTCTAGCTGGAAGTGGGTAGAATATTTAATCATCAGTTCTCTGGAATTATAGCTGGTCATCTTGTTGATCAGAATTTGTAAGCCTTCCAAAGTTGTTTGTCTTCACAATATTATTATTATTATTGTATAAATGTTGTCCTATTTCTCTTCATTTCACTTTAAATCAGTTCATACAAAAGTCTTCCTAGGTTTCTCTGAAACCATAAATTGACAAGTTATTTGACAAGGAGATATGAGCTTTCTTGGGGTTAACTAGCTCTAGAAACATTTGGGCATTTTCATTACAAAGCAACACAACAGCCTCTTAGATCCCATCTGTACGTGGGCACATGTTTCCAAACTTGTCATAGTTGACCTAAATTGTTTAATCATCACAATCTTTTTTTCCCAACCCCTATTAAATCATCCCCATATCTCCAACACACACACACACACACTCACACACACTCACACACACATGCTTATCTGTCAAGGAAGAGAAACATTGAAATTGTTTAGGGATCTACAAATACACTATTATTTAAAGAAGTGCCCAACAGTAACTTTGCAAAAGCTTTTTGAAACAATCTCAAAGTGATCCTTTGGAAACCTCAGAGAATATAGTCTCTCCTGATTTATGACATGAAGTCACAAATTCTGAAGCTTTTAAAAGTTAATCTAGGAACAACAAAGATTTAGAGTTAGGAAAAAAAAATAGTCCATTGAGTTCAACCCTTCATTTTGCTGGTGAAGAAACTGAGGCATACATAAAAATTAAGCAATCTGCCTACTATTACATAACCAGTAAGTGCCTGAGGTGTTATTTGAACTCAGTTCTTTGTTATTCTAAGACTAATACATCATGTTGCCCCTAAGAAGATCCATGATCTATGAGTTGCTCAAAAATTCTCCCATTATCTGTTGAGCATTCAGAATTGAGGGAGCAAGAGTTAGACTGAGTGAAATAATCTTATTTAGAAAGTCTCCTCAACTTGCTCTAAATAACATGTATTTAAATAATACTTTAAGGTTTACAAGGTATTTTACATGTATGATTGCATTTGCCTTTCAACACTGTAACAACAATGTTGCTAGCAGCTGTTGTGGGGGTGAAAGACCAACAACAAAAGCACACAAGAAGGCTGCTAGCACAGGTTCTTTGATCTGCTTTTCTAAGGAAAACAACTTTAAAGGGTTAAAAATCTTACTTTAATTAAACATACATATGTCATTCACTTAGTTCAGGGAAAAAAGTCAGCACCCTGAACTTCAGAGTAAATACAAACAGAAACTACAAACATATATTACATAAATGGAGCAAATGACACACAGAGATCAACAGACAGGTTTCTATCTGTTTCGCCAAAGAATTACATAGTTACGAGAGAGAGAGAAAGAGAGAGAGAGAGAGAGAGAGAGAGAGAGAGAGAGAGAGAGAGAGAAAGAGGCATCAACATCTGGGTTTTAAAAGCCAGGGGGCTCCAGCAGCTACCCGGAGTCTCATCTGGTCAAATCACATGATACTTCGAGTGAGAGCCCCAAAACAAAACACCAACCTCAGATCTTATATACCCTTCTCAGGGTCAGAGGGCTTCACAACCATGTGACTCGAACCTATGTGAACTAGACTTTCTTGTTTCTTAAGCAGGTCAAAGACTCTTGATTCAATCAGAGAAACAAAAGACAACATTTCATTTGAAAAGCAAAACCCATCAAAGGTACTTGATTACCTTAGCATTCTAAAAGAGAAAACAAAAAAGTCCCACCCTAATTGCCATAACAACCATAGCTTTGAGATAGCTATTAAGAAATTTATTATCCTGATTTTATAGATTGAGAATCAAAAAAATGCAAGTGATATCTAGGGTCATAAAGTTAGTGAGTGTCAAAGTCGCAACTCTACCTAATGTTTCTAACACTAGCATCCATGCCCTTTCCCAATACCACCCTCTCTTTATGTTGCTATCCAAATAATGGGGCAGCTCCCACAGAGGTGAGATAGCCCTATATCTGCCCTTTACAACCATGTGTGCTGACACCAACACTGAATCAAAGGTTGACAAACTAGCACAAAACAGAAAAAGAAAAGGTCATGGTAGCCAGCAGACCTGATAGAATTCCCAGAGTGAGAAAGCCCTTTCTATTCATGACCACAGTTCCCCACTTCTTCCAACTCTGACCAAACTAAGTCCCTACCACTTCCCCACTACAAGGATGCCCAAATGTAAAGTCCCCAATAGGAAACTGCAAAAATGTCTTCTAACATGGCCTTACTATGGCTAAATCTTTTACTGAATGTTTGATGAAACTCGGAGTTAGGAAGCCCAGGTAAATTCTTACTTCTGACACTAACTGTATGCTCTTGAGCAAGGTATTTCACTTTATCTGTAAAATACAGATAAAAGGCATTGTAGTATAGGAGGAGACCACTGGCTCTAGAATCAGGGAACTTTTAAGTCTTGTCTTTAAAGTTTACTACCAGTATAAACATAGGCCAGGTACCTGTGCCTCAGTTTACTCAATTATAAAATGAAGGGCTTACACTAAGTGACTCCAAGGTCCCTTCTAGCCCTGGCTCTATGATCTTATGATCTTACCTACCTCACAGGGTTGTTGTGAGGTTCAAATGAGATTGTGTATAAAGTGCTTTGATAAATGCTACATAAATGCAAGTAATCATTATTACTTTATAGGCAATCCTCTGTATTACAAAACAGCTGAACAGTTGGTAATTTTCTTTGACAGAGAGTATTTACTCCAAGTGTCTTGTCTAGACAAACAAATAAAGCTTTCTTTCTCTCTCTCTCTCTCACTCTCTCCCCCCCCACATAGATTGATAGATAGATATGTATGTATATGTATATATTTGTTATATACACACATATGTATAGATTTATGTACAATTATGTGTGTGTGTGATGTTTAAAAAGTTTGAGAAATGTAATTGCTGGGTAATTAATAATTTTATTAATCATGCTAACAATAATTAATAAAAGGGGTCAGTAACACTTTTGAATGCCAAAAACCCCTCATGGAACCCACTCAATGTTTATATGCCCCTGGAAGAGTGGGTGTTCCTGAGGGTGGCAATCTACTCTGATTGGTTAACAAGTAAGGAAAGAAAAGGAATATTATAATGAGAGGTAGACCTATTCTAATGACAGTCAGGGGACCTGACTTTGATCTTGTCATTCACTTCCAAATCACTCCCAGAATTTATCCCCACCCAAACTTGAGTAGAACACAATAGGCAAGAATTCACCTAGATAAGATGCTCTAGGTGGGGCAAATTTTTGACACAGGTCAGTAATGTCCTTCAAAGGCTGGGCTTCAAACAAGGAAACAGAATAAGAAAGAAGCCTGGATCTTCCCCATTATTGGTTATTAATAATCATTTCTCTCATGTGTGTGTGTATGTGTCTGTGTGTGTCTGTGTGTGTATAAAAGCATTGTATTATATGAGGAACAACAGTAAGGCCCTGCATTCCCTAAAATCCCCCCCTCACACCCCAACGGTCTCCTACTAATGCTTGAAAACCTATTAATAAATATGAAACTTTTGGGTTAAATATTACCCTCTATGGTCTAGTGTCTAAGAGTATTATTTTATTCTGTTCTAAGTCAATATAACCAGCATCCATCTTAGTCCTGTGATATAGTAGAAAGATTACTGAATTTAAAGTCAGATGACTTGGGTTCAAATGACAATTCTGCTACTATTGCCCATGTATTCTTGGGCAAATCATCTAACATTTATGGGTATCAGTTTACTCATCTGTAAAATTTGGGTATTACACTAGAGATTGCTAAGAACTCTTCTGCCTCTAAGACTTACGAGCATGCAGGAAAACTTGTAAAAACTGTACATCTGCCAGTATATTGCAAATGTTCACCCTTGGTGCTAAAACCAAATCTGAAGTTATGAGAGACACATCTAACCAAGTCAGGACAAACATTTGCCTTTCCCTGACTATATTACAAAATGTCTCTGGCATACCTTCCTGGAAATGACCAAATTCCTTTTTGGCAGTAAGTAGGCTTACCAGATACGTTTACCAAAATAATAGAAAGCACAAGTCAGTCCAAGTTGAGTATTGCAATGTAGTATGGTGAGTGGCATATTTGAAGCTTAATTTGACTATATGTTTACTGAATATTGCCAGTTGCTCATGTGCATTAACACAAAGAATGTTTTAATCTTTTCTGCAGTAACCAAAGTAACTTAAGTATTTCAACATTTTCGAAATCACTGACTATATTTTTGTTGAGACCAGCTAACACAGTTTTTAGATAAGAAAGTACCTTATAGTTACTCAATCAACAAGCATTTATTAAACACTTACTGTGTGCCAGGTATTATGTTAAGGGCTGAGAATTACAAATATAAGTAGAGAGGAAGCCAGAAAAAATGGTTAAAAAAATCGAATTAGGCTCATAGACTCAGTATTTTTTATTGTTAGAAATGTGACTTCTTTTTTCTCTTCTAAAAATTGGAATGAAAGAAAGTATAACAAGAAAGAAAAATAGGAGAAAGGAACTAAACTATAGAAAAATATGTTTGTTCATTTGGGCTGTTACTTAACTGTAAAATCTCTTTTCTTGAGAGATACACGTTTCAAATTAAGAATTGTGAATTAGTCATTCAATGAATCAGGATAAACATCTTTGGAGGTAGTAAAAAGAGAGCAGAAAAGAGGTTGTCATTAACACAGCTGTCCACCTCTACTTCCCTGGAGTTTTCCATTATTTTATCTGATGTACAGTTAAGAAATAATTCCCTATCACTGGAGGCTTTGTTTTCATTTAAACAATTCTGTTAGGACGCTACTTTGAACATGACTTCCCTAATTTGCTATGAGTCAGACAGACTGTGGCTAATTTTTCCATCAGTCTGTCTGGTCTCATTTGCAGTCTGCTGGGTGTGGAGAGGAGACACCATCAGAGATTTGAAGGGATATCCATCAAATCAGGCCCAGATGTACTTGTTTATCTGTTTCTGTCCTGTGATTTCATTTTCCTTGGTACTGCTCAAAAACATTTAGAGCACTTTTCCAATTTATTTTCCCAGT
Organism: Trichosurus vulpecula; assembly: GCF_011100635.1. Taxonomy (NCBI): domain Eukaryota; kingdom Metazoa; phylum Chordata; class Mammalia; order Diprotodontia; family Phalangeridae; genus Trichosurus; species Trichosurus vulpecula. The sequence continues at coordinate 295,487,863 of NC_050574.1, read as the reverse complement.
GTATATTTCCAGTTGGGATCTTTTTTATTAGCATCTAGTACCTCTTGTAGAATTCTTAGTCTTGTTACTTGAAGAGTTTGTAGACCATTATCTAACTACTTAGTAGTTCCATACAATTATGCTGAGAATTTGAAGAGGAAGGAGAAGAAAGGAGAGGATGTGTTTCAATGTGCTCAGATAGTCTTGCTTGGCAAATATATTAAGCAGAACAAAGGATATAGAAAGGGCAAATTCTTTCAAATGTTCTTTTAAGCTATTGTTTAGGGCTTTTCTCCAAATCTACTCTTTAAGGGGAAAAAACAATCACATTAAGTTCTTGTTCGCTATAGTTTCCTCCTGGATTCTCAGCAGGAAATGATAAACCATACAATTTAAACTGTTAAGGCTGTTGGTAGTTCTTTGCCAACAAATACACTGAATCATAGAAAGCAAAGGATCTGCTCCATAAAAGAATTCTTCCTCCCATAAAGAGCAATGTGTGGGATGGCCTTCTGAGGAGGCAAAATAGAAGGCCACTTGAGCAGTAGAGAACTGCAGCTGGCTCCTATCTGGCTCTCTAGGGCTGATTATTAAATTTTCAGTGTGAGCATTTAGACCTTGGAAATCAGCAAGCACTACAAATCAGGGCCTGATTTATTATTTTGTTGATTGTCTAGACTTAAAAATATTATAGGGAAAATGTTGATTATGCAGATTAAACTTCAAAGTGTGTCATGCCTACATTGCCCCCCAGAGCCAATTGTTAAACATTTACCAGCACATCTGTGAACCTAAGCTAGGATAAAAAAATTAGGCTTGATTCAAAAACAAAAATAAAACAAATGAACAGACTTGTTTATAATTAGGGCTCTCCAAAAATGGGATGGCCTGCTTTGGGAGGTAAACTCCCACCATGGAGTTCTTCAACTGTACAGCAAAGGCAAGATAATTATTTGCTAGGGATGTTACAGAGGAAGTATTCGAGTATGAGTTGGATAAGGTGACCTTCAAGGTCCTTTGTATTTCTGAGTGTATATAATTTAAATTCATTACACTTCAAGAGGCACCAGGCAGGACCCTCTTACCTAAAACAGCAAATCAACTGCCTGTTATTCTACCTTTTTCTACCTTTGAATCAATGCTGAAAACTTTTTAGTCTCCAAGTCACCTCTTTAAAGGCCAATACTATCCCCTGAGAGGGGATTGGGAGAAAAAGGATCATATCCTTAGTGAGGAACAAATTCTTGGTGAGCTTCCTATGATGTTGTCTGGAGGGTATCATACTGGGGGTAATATAAACATTTATGAAAAGAAACAAGTGCTATAGTGAGGGAGGTGAGATAAATTCATAAAAAGATGACTAGCAAAGAGTTTTATGCATTATAGTTATTGAATCAAAATCAGTGTTTTCTTGATGTTGCTTTGTTTAGAAGGAGGAAGCATGGTGAAGCAGGAAAAGCACAGAATTTGGACATACACACTGGGTTTGAATTCAAGATCTACTACTTATCATGGAAGAAATATCTGTGTTTGGGGTCCAAGTTTGCCAGAAACAAACTTATTAATTATTATTATTTTTAATTCACAACATCTTATAATCAGAGAGAAAGAGGTAATCCAAAGAGCCAGAACTCCATCTTGCCTTTGCAATTCTCTCTGGCACAAGACCTTTGGGAATGGAATTCAGGTCTTCCTGATTCCAGATCCATGGCTTCATCCACTGAGCCATCTAGCTACCTCAAATTATTCTTTTTTACCCTCCTTTTTGTGTAATAACAACACCACAATACGTGAGACATATCTGGTTTGAGTCTTTTGTGAAATCTGCTTTAGTCTCAAGACAGCTGAAAAGGATTAGGGAAAGTTCTGCTCTCTGGGTCTCAGTTACCTCCCTTATAAAATGGGCAGATTAAAGAAGATAGTCTGTTAAGGTCATCATCCCTCCATCTTTAAATTGCATGATGCTAAAACAAGATATCAAAAAGTGCCAAAGACTTGACACAGCCTGGAAAAGACATCAGAGAAAGGATATATGGGTCACTATGAACTGTAGGATTAGAATGTAATCTCCTTGAGTAAACTATCTAATCTTCTTATCTTTAGTGCTGAGCATGCTGCCTGGCACATAGTATGCACTTATAAATGCTTCTTGATTGATGAATTGATTGTCATGGGGGGAATGTCTCCTTGGAGAAGGAAGTAGGACTTGAACTAGGTCTTGAAGGAAAGGTAAAATTCATGTAGCTAAACTCTGAGTTATTAGTTAACACATCAGTAGGGCTTAAGGGAAGTATGATACTACATATAAAGTGGGGGATAACTTTGGGAGGAAGAGGCAAAAATAAGAAAAACTGATGATAAAATGGGAGGTCTGAAGTTAGCAAATACAGACTTGGTGTACTTTATAATTGTGGCTATGTCCAACCCTGGTGCTATTAAATGTGGGGTGGGGTCCTCTCTGACCATTAAACTTACTCTAAGAAAAAAATCAGGGCCTTCTCAAGACAGAAGCTTGAAAATGCCTCAGTATTACTCATATACCTATACAGCTGTTTTAGTCTAGGACAGGGGTCCTAATTTGGGGTCCAGATACAAGCTAAAGGGGGTCCATGAACTTGGATGAGAAAAAACTCCACTATTTTCAACAATCTTTGGTTTCCTTTGTAATATTAGACATTTTATTTTATGAATTTAAAAGCATTTTGAGAAAAATTCCATAGGGTTTATTAAACTGCCAAAGGGGTGTATGACACACAAAAAAGCTAAGAACCTCTATTCTATTAGGGCTGTGTAATTAGCTTTCATATGTAAGCGAGAACACTAAGCCTACAGTCAAGTCTCTAAAACTGGAGGATTTCTTTGTTGTCAACTAGTTCAACCCATTCATTTTACAGATTAGGAAACTGAGGCCCAGAGAAATTATGTAATTTCTCCAAGGTGGCTGTCCATGCCCATCCCAACAAGATGTGGGATTCAAATTCAGGTCCTGTGACCCACAAGTTCAGCTCTCTTTCTACTTTACCAGCCTTTTCTAAAAAGCGAATGATGAGTAACTTATTGATCCCAAGCTAAAAATCTATAAATAGATTAATGGTAGTAGTAGTACACTAGTAATAGTATCTTATAAAAATCTATAATCTATAAGGAAAAGGAGTTTAAGATCAAAATGAAATTAATTTTTCTCTATAAAGGTCATTGAGAGTCAACTATTAATCCACATACAACACACACAGCTGTTTTCAGTTTTTGTCATCCAGAGATCTTCTGGTCAAGATCTTTCCAAATTAGCTTTCTTCCCCCCACCCCCCCTGCCCCAGGCAAATGAGACAGGACAGCAATCATTTTCCCTTCTAGGACTTCTAGGGTTGTTGTTGTTTGTTTTTTGCTTCCAATGCCCTCAAGCTGTTCTCTGAGTACCTTGGCCTGCAAGGGGGCAAACTTTTTTGTCAGGCACTCTGACCACTTCTACACACTGCCTCTATAATTCCTTCAAAGCCTCTGTTCACATGGACGCTGGGCCTTCTGCTCTACCCTTCGGTGCGTCCATATGTAATAGTGATTTTTTTTCCCTCTTCACCTATGGATTGTGTTGTGCATGCTGTTTCCCCAGGCCTGGCCCCTCAGCCTCAAATCCAATCTGGTGTCAAGAGAGTCAGGACCACCCACAAGTTCTCACCTAGACAATTATGTATCAAATAAGGCAGCAGATTTAAACAGCAGGATACTCTGAGAGCAGGGAGAAGTGATAGCTGCCTGGAGAGGGAGGAAATATAGAACTCCAAAGAGCTCACTTGTTTTACTGTTTGCTTTTTAGCTGTTCATCAGAGCAGTCCAGGGCCATTCAGGGCAGAAATAAACAGTCCTACAGGTCTGAGTAGCCCTCATGGATAGTGATCACTGTGTCAAAACAAAGCATTGTAATTGATGTCCAGAACATAAACCCTGAGTCACCAAGACAAGTTTAAATTATGTTTAGTGTTTACTATTTAAGACTGCAAGGAAATATAGGATATAATTCAGAAATATTTCCCCCCAAAATTATTCAAATAAAAAAAAATTTAATGATTTAATCTAAATGTTTTGATTTTGTGGAATAAAGTGGAAAGAGCACAGGATTTTGATTCAGAAGACTGAGTTCAAAATTCAAATGGGTCATTTAATTTCTGTGTAATGCTGAAAAGAGAACTTAGCCCTTCTGGATATCAAATTCTCCATTTTCAAAAATATGAATTAGATTAGATAATCTCTAAGGTTCCTTCCAGCTCCAGTTATAACTGGCATAACTATTTTCTTCTCTTTGGTTTTTAATTTCATATAGATAGGTAGAGAGAGAGAGACAGAGAGAAAGACAGAGAAAGACACATACATACACTTATAAATCTGTACACATATTTAATATATGAAATATAGTTAAGTAATAATTTGTCTTCATCTAGTTATAGTAATTTTATATAATTTATTTTCTAGGTATATTAAATTTGTATTAAATATTTATTTACATTATAGTTTTAAAAGCAATGTAATATTACCATGTTGAATATGAACACTTTTACTCATTCATTCATTCATTTATTCACTCACTCACTCATTTATTTATTTATTGTTGATTTTCTATGAATCCACAATTGGGCAGAGAGAGTATTGGATCCATTGGTAGACTCCAATGTTATAACTAAATGTGTTGCTATTGGGTTTCATTACTTATCTATTGTTTTTATTGAAAAGAATAATTCAAAAATATTTAGTAAGTTCATATATACAAATCCCTATTTTAAAAGTTAGTCATTTATGCATAAAGAGCTACCTAGCATTTATACCTTAAGGTTTGCAAATTGCTTTACAAATTTTATTGAATTTTATACTTATACTATCCTGGGAGGTAGGTTATTATTATTATCCACATTTCACAAGTGAGGAAACTGAGGCAGAAAGAGGTTAGGTAACTTATCCAGGGTCTCACAGCTAAATGGAAAAATTCTAATTAAACCACAAATGCTTATGTATTCATGTACATAAATACATGCATATTTAATAGGCAGAATTGTACAGATTATAAATGCATATTACTTTCTGTTGGGAAAATATGTATGCAAATGATTTAGCAATCATTCAGAACTGTCATTTTGATATAAGATAATAACTTCTCATAATCTCTATATTTTTTTTATTGAACAAAAAGGGAGAGCAGCATGTTAGTGTACATTTTAGAACATCTGCTCCACAATGTACCTGAACCTGCAATGTTATTTTAGCTTTACTGCTGTCATGGAAACTACATACCTTACATGGACTTTACCCTCCTTTCCAGCCCACTCTTTTCCATCCCAGAATGTAAACTTCTTAACAGTAGGGATTTATCATTGGATTTATCGTATTTGTATGTAACACCTAGCATGGTGCCTGGTACGTTAGTTGGCTTTTTTATTTTCTGGCTATCCCCTATGCCCGGAATGCTCTCCCTCCTCAGTTCTGTCTGCTGACTTCCCTGGTTTCCTTTAAGTCCCCACTAAGATTCCATTTTTACAGTAAGCCTTTCCAAATTCCTCTTAATTCTAGTGCTTTCTCTCTATTAATTATTTACTATTTATTATCTGTAGAACTTGCTTTTGTATGCATTTGTGTGAAATCTTGTATCCCCCATTGAATTGTAAGCTCTTTGAGGGCAGAGACTTGTCTTTTGCCTCTTTTTGTATCTCTAGCATTTAGTACAATGCCTGACACAAAGTAGGTACTTAATATTGATTGATTTATTAATCTACTGCTCTTATTAATCTGTGATCCTTCCAGCAATTATGAGGGAACCTCTTTCTTCCCCATTTGTAAGTATCTGGAAAGGGAGATGGGGTAACTTCAAACAAGTACTGCTAAAGCAGAGCGTAAATAACCTAGTCAATGTCACAGTTCAACCTTGGATGACCCACTAAGCAATCTGGCGAATTCAGACTGGATCCCCAGTTCCTTCCCCAGTTTATAGTCAAAAGAAACCAAAATATTGCACAAACAGGGTTCTCCATCTTTCTTGGGATACACAGATAAGAAGAACCTTTCTAAAACTGGTTGGGATGGAAAACACAACAATTCATAATTACTGTAATAAAATAGGGGTTTCCCAAACTTTGGTGTATCGATGTTCTCTGGGATCATCAGCTTGGCCCACGTCTCTGTACAGAAATTTTGATGGGGGGCGGAGCCAAGATGGTGGCTGCAAAGCAGGGACTTGCATGAGCTCCCCACCAGGTCCCTCCAAAAACCTATAAAAAATGGCTCTGAACAAATTCTAGAACTGTAGAACCCACAAAATAGCAGAGGGAAGCAGGGCTCCAGCGCAGGACAGCCTGGATGGTCGCTGGGTGAGATCTATCACTCACAAAGCTGGGAGCAGAGGGGAGTGGAGCCCAGTGTGGCTGGCTGCAGGACCAACCAGACCAGGAGCTGGGCGGAACAGGCCCTAGCGCCCTGAATCAGTGAGCTGTGGCAGTTGCCAGACTTCTCAACCCACAAACTCCAAAGAGAAGGTTAGTGGGAAAAGCTGCAGGGGACAGAGTGAACTGGTGGATCAGAGCGGGAGTGCAGAGCCTGCTTAAGTTTTGAGTCAGGTTCAGGCTGGTGGTTCTTGTGGGGAGGAGGAGTGCTGGTGTGGCAGAGCTGGCTGTATAGCAATAGCTCTGAAAACAACAGCACAGCCCCTCAAGCTTGGAACAAAGAACTCTTTACAAGCAGTCATACCACGATGAAAAACTCAAGGGGTCAAGTAAGTTGGCTGGGAACATGGCCAGGCAGCAAAAACGTATTCAGATTTAGTCTCAGACTTTGGAATTTTTCTTTGGTGATAAAGAAGACCAAAACATACAGCCAGAAGAAGTAAACAAAGTCAAAGAGCCTACACCAAAGCCTCCAAGAAAAAAAATGAACTGGTCTGAGGCCATGGAAGAGCTCAAAAAGGATTTGGAAAAGCAAGTTAGAGAAGTAGAGGAAAAATTGGGAAGAGAAATGAGAGTGATGCAAGAAAACCATGAAAAATGAGTCAATGACTTGCTAAAGGAGACCTAAAAAATACTGAAGAAAACAAAACCTTAAAAAAGAGAATAACTCAAATGGCAAAAGAGCTCCAAAAAGCCAATGAGGAGAAGAACACCTTGAAAGGCAGACTTAGCCAAATGGAAAAGGAGGTCCAAAAGACCACTGAAGAAAATACTACCTTAAAATTTAGATTAGAGTAAGTGGAAGCTAGTGACTTGATGAGAAATCAAGATATTATAAAACAGAACCAAAGGAATGAAAAAATGGAAGACAATGTGAAATATCTTATTGGAAAAACCACTGACCTGGAAAATAGATCCAGGAGAGATAATTTAAAAGTTATTGGACTACCTGAAAGCCATGATCAAAAAAGAGCCTAGATATCATCTTTCAAGAAATTATCAAGGAGAACTGCCCTGATATTATAGAAGCAGAGGGTAAAACAGAAATTGAAAGAATCCACAGATCATCTCCTCAAAAAGATCCCCAAAAAGAAAATTCCTAGGAATATTTTCGCCAAATTCCAGAGCTCTCAGATCAAGGAGAATATATAGCAAGCAGCCAGAAATAAACAATTTGAGTATTGTGGAAACACAATCAGAATAATCCAAGATCTGGCAGCTTCTACATTAAGGGACCGAAGGGCTTGGAATACAATATTCTGGAGGTCAATGGAGCTAGGATTAAAACTAAGAATCACCTACCCAGCAAAACTGAGTATCATGCTCCAAGGCAAAATATGGATTTGCAATAAAAAAGAGGACTTTCAAGCTTTCTCAGTGAAAAGACCAGAGCTGAATAGAAAATTTGACTTTCAAACACAAGAATCAAGAGAAGCATGAAAAGGTAAACAAGAAAGAGAAATCACAAGGGACTTACTAAAGTTGAACTGTTTTGTTTACATTTCTACATGGAAAGATGATGCGCATGATTCATGAGACCTCAGTATCATAGTAGCTGAAAAGAATATGCATATATATTTATGTGTCTATGCACATATATACATATGTGTGTCTATTTATGTATATGTAGGTGTATATATATGCATATATGTGTGTGTACATGTGTATATATATATGTGTGTATATATATATATATATATATACATACACAGAGGGCACAGGGTGAGTTGAATTTGAAGGGATGATATCTAAACAAATAAAATCAAATTAAGGGATGAGAGAGGAATATATTGAGAGAGGGAGAAAGGGAGAGATAGAATGGGGTAAATTATCTCACCTAAAAGTGGCAAGAAAAAGCAGTTCTGTAGGAAGGGAAGATGGGGCAGGTGAGGCTGAATGAGTGAATCTTGCTCTCATAGGATTTGACCTCAGGAGGGAATACCATACACACTCAATTGGGTATCTTACCCCACAGGAAAGAAGGAGGAAGAAGATAAAAAAGGGCAGATGATAGAGGGGAGGGCAGATGTGGGGAGGAGGTGATCAAAAACAAACACTTTCGAAAAGGGAAAGGGTCAAGGGAGAAACTGAATAAAGAGGGACAGGATAGGAGAGAGGGAAATATAGTTAGTCTTTCACAACATGAGTATTGTGGAAGGGTTTTACATAATGATACACATGTGGCCTATGTTGAATTGATTGCCTTCTTAGGGAGGGTGGTTGGGGAGGGAAGAGGGGAGAGAATTTGGAACTGAAAGTTTTAAAAACAGATGTTCAAAAACAAAAAAAAACGTTCTTGCATGCAATTAGGAAATAAGATACACAAGCAATGGGGCATAGAAATTCATCTTGCCCTACAAGAAAGTAGGGGAAAAGGGTATGGGAGGGGAGTGGGGTGACAGAAGTGAGGGCTGACTGGGGAAGGGGGCAACCAGAATATAAGCCATCTTGGAGTGGGAGGGAAGGTAGAAATGGGGAGAAAATTTGTAATTCAAACTCTTGTGAAAATCAATGCTGAAAACTAAATATATTAATTAAATTAAATAAACAAAAATCAGAAAAAAAAGAAGTTTTGATGAGGATGAGGCTAAGATCTCCAGCACTAGGGTTCATCTCCTACTGATTGTTATTGACACATTGTCTCTCCCCTCTCCCTTTCTTTAGAATGTAAGCTCCTTTAGAGCAGTGCCTTGTGTGTGTGTGTGTGTGTGTGTGTGTGTGTGTGTGTGTCTCCCTAGCTCTTAGCACAGGACCTCTTAGTTCCTAAGTGCTCGTTGACTGACTATCATGCTACCCTCTGATAAGGATGCACTACAGTGGCTTCTATGCTGTCTGTATGTTCCCTTGGTCTAAGTACCCTTAGTTACTGCTGCAGCTGCTCTCAGTTCTGGGATAGGTGTTCCACCTGTCAAGCTGTCGGTCAATAAACATTTATTAAGTACTGACTATGTGCCAACCACTTCATTAATTGCTAGGGATGGAAAGAAATACAAAAGACAGTCCCTACTACTAAGGAGTTCCCAGCCAAGTGGAGAAAACAAAATACAAGCAATTATGTACAAAAAATGTCAATATACAGGGTAAATTTAAGAAAATCAACAGATAACCATTTGCTTCTAGAGGTGTTATGTCTGTGAAGACAACAAGGTAAGGGCACGTGGCACCCACCCCCACCCCCAGTAATCCTGATAAGAATGCTAGAATAGTATTTGCTCTTGTTGTTATTATTACATTTGTACAATAATATGATATACTGATTATGTATAACTATACTTAATGCAATATAATAATAGGTAGCTCAAGTTACACAGTGGATAGAACCTTTGACCTGGAACTAGGAAGACCTGAGTTCAAATCCTACTTTATTAGCTGTTTGACCCTATCTATGTCACAACCCTGTTTGACTGTGTCCTCCTCTATAAAATGAACTAGAGAAGAAAATGGCAAATAGCTCTAGTATCTTTGCCAAGAAAACCCAAATGAGGTTACGAAGAATCAGACACAACTGAAATGACTGAACAACAAACACTTGCTCAAAGTCACACTGCTAGTTAATATCTGAGGCAGAATTTGAACCCAGATATTTTTGACTCCAAATTCTTAGTCTTCTGTACCATATAAAACCTTGACTTAACAGGATCCTTGAAGAACGTGGCATTCTGGTTATCTGAAAATTAATTAAAAATCATCTCTGCTTTAACTTTTCCTTAAAATGTTTCTAAAATGGATTGGTGGACTAGTAAATATGATGGAATTTCTTTGATGTTCCAAGACCTTGTGGGGAATCAAGGACATTATTTTAAATATCAACTCACACTTCTCAAGGCTGGAGGAAACTTATGAAAGATTAAAATATTGGTCACATTCTTTATTGACCTCAAGATATTTATTAGCCTTTCCTTTTCCTTCCTTCCTTCCTTCCTTCCTTCCTTCCTTCCTTCCTTCCTTCCTTCCTTCCTTCCTTCTTTCCTTCCTTCCTTCTTTCCTTGCTTCCTTCTTTCCCTTTCTTTCTTTTTCCCTCCTTCTTTCCTTCTTTCTCTTCTTTCTCTCTATAGTCATTATCGCTTTTCCTTCTTTAAAAAAAACTAGATTTCTACTTTGAGTCTGTATCTTGGCATTTACTTTTCTCCTAAAAGAATAGTAGAGAAAAATATATATGTATAGTTGAATGAGAGTTCTGCTGAAATTATATTCTGATTGAGATTTTTTTATAATATGATTCATTTTCCAAGCACAGAGATATTTATTTCTAAGGCCAATAAATATATTTCACATGGTTAGGGAAACCCAGTCCTATAGATTTAGTTGAAATATAGGAGAAGCAAAAGAAACAACTATATCTTCTTAGAGTTAAAAAATATAGAATGAACAATTAAAATTCATAAAAGATTAATGCTATTAAGATGTCCCAAATAATATAATACTGTCTTATGATTTATCATTCATTACCACTATATCAGTTGCTTAAGAAATATGTAACTGGGAGGTGTGCTAAATTAAGAAAGCTATGCATTCTGAATTTTTTTTCTTTTATGAGCCTTCCCCAGATCTGAATGGGTCTTAGGGATAAAGATCCAATTGGTTAAAAACCATGATTGGAAAGAATGGCGGAGTCTGATAATAATTTCATCATGTGTTACATCAATAGGATATATAGTACCAAAAGGTGTTATTGTAGAAGAATTTAGAGCAATTCAAGAGAATGAAATGAGAAGAAATGAGAAAATGTGGGTTCTCTTCAAAGAGCATCCTTTCTTATGGATATATTAGACTGCAGGAACAAGCTAGGGGATTTTAAAGTCTTCCATGTTAGTCTCAGGCACATCTCTCAGATTCTTAGCTGGTTTTTAGGCTTTTCTCTCATAAAAAAGTGGTTCAACAAAATTCAGACATACAATCACACACAAAGTCTAGATCCTGCAAAAACTAGTTTTCTTTTAGCCACTGCAAAACCAGGTCATCACTCCAGAGGTTTTTAACCTATTTTTGCACCATGGTCCCCCCTCTGTAGTCCAGTGAAGTCTATGGTTCTCTTCTTAGAATTTTTAAAAAAATGAATACAAAAAAACAACATAGTCATTACAAAGGAAACCAATTACAGTGACTAAAGATATGTGTTATATAAAGCCATATATGTTTGTATACATGTATATGTATATTTTATATATACTTATATATACATATATTCTTTTTTCCTGCTCTAAGTTCACCATCCCCCTAAAATCTATTCACAGACCCCAGGTTGACAATCCTTAGCACATTTCTTCATTATTTGACCATTTGCCTTAGCATCATGTAGACGCAGAATAAATTTGACTATATGGTTAAAAACTTAAGAAATAAAAATGATGTACTAGGACCTTGAAAAATTAAATGAATGAAACAACTGGGAGGAGTCTAAGGTCACATGCTCAAAAGCAAAATCCATCCGTTGATAACAAAAACAGAAGGGTTACAAGGGCTAAAGAATTAGAACTGGCATAAAGCAGAACTGACTGTTTTAGAAGGTAGTAGTTTCCCCATTCAATGGACTTCTTCCTTTGGTTGGATAACCACTTGCCAAGAATGTCTTTGAGGACATTGTTCTTCAGGGATGGATTGGAATAGAGAACCTCTGAGATTCCTTCCAACTCTGAAATTCTAAATTTGGGGGGGGGGGGGCAGTGTGATTCTGTTTTGCTTTGAAAAATCAGTCTACTTCCAAGACTGACCCAAGGGGAGGACCCAAGATATGACATTAACCTTCAATGGTTCTGGCCAAATTGGTACTTGAGCCAAGTTCATCATTAATGCATTACAATCCTTTCTGAGGCTCTTTATTTTGAGTACTCCCTCAACACCCCTCAGAGGCCCAATGCAAAGGACCCTCCTATGTGACTGCTAGCCTGGAGCCTAATACTTAAGGTGGGGTGGGAAACTTGAGGCCTAGAGGCCACTTGTGGCCCCTAGGTCCTCAAGCTTGACCTTTTGACTGAATACAAACTTCAAGATTTTTTCTGCGAAGTTTGGATTCAAAGGGCCACACTTGAGGACCTAGAGGGCTGCATGCGGCCACAAGGCCACCCCTGGTATAAGGCCTAATAGTGACCTTCTCAAAATTTATCTATTATTGCCTCTATACCTCAGGCCTATTATACTTTTCCAGGGAAGGGCCAAAATGTGCTGATGCTGGGGAACAGTTCTACTGAGGAAAAGAGGCAGAGTCAGAATCAGGATAGGAGTGAGGATAAAACAAAAGCCAACGACAAATCATTCCCAAGTTCTTTTGGGGGAGCAAAAATAAAAGCTGTAGAAATGTAGTAGAAATGTAGTAGAAAAATCTGCTGAAAAAGCAGAGATTCAGGCTGAAATAACAGTACTAGTACAGGAAGCAAGATACAGGAAGTGTTGGTAAGCTCCTTTTTTATTTGATTCTACTTGTTTCCTCAAAGTTTCCACTTTCTGTAAAAAGTGCATTCTCTATAGTGCATTCTCCACCCCTACCCTAAATTGATCTGGTGGATTAGTCACTGTCAAGGCTCACTCTGCTCCCGGTGAATCGGCTATTGGCTGTGTACTTGGACATTTGGGAGGCGACCAGACCTAATCTAATAGGCAGATATATGCCAAGGTATTCTTGGATAATAGTGGTTTATTATGTTACCTTTAGAGATAACATGTGTTTTTTAACAGTGGTCTCCTATGTCTTAATCCAAAGCCTGAGGAATTTCAGGCAAAGTGGCAGGATGAATCAGGAAGACACTTTGAAGTAGGGGGATCTTTTAGAATTCCTCAAATCATACATGTAAACTGGTAAAGGTTTCCTCTTTCTCTACCTTAGAGCAGGTCTTTAGTCTTTAGTCTGATGATACCTATGGACCCTTTCTACGAATAGTGATTTTAAATGCATAAAATAAAATATGTAGGATAACAAAGAAGAATGATTTCATCTTTAAAGTGAACATATCCCAGTTGCTGGTCTATAGCAGGGAATCCTTATACATGACTTGGGCAAGGAGGAACACATTACTCACATATCCTGAAAAACTATAATAACAGATTATAGTACAACCTAATGAATCTTGGACACACGTTAAATATGGGGAATGTGGCTGCTGAAGGTTCCTCTTTGGGCATTTCTAGATGATGGACACATTCTTCTATGCCTATAATCTCAAGTTCTATTACCACCATCCACATCTTGTTAAGATGAATATCTCCCTAAAAATTTTATTTCCAGGTCACAGAACAAAGGAATAAAGTAAGCAAAGTAAGTTTTTATATTGAATGCACAAATGGAAATTATATATTAACCGTGATAGGAGAAATAGATGGGCTGACGCATAAACCTTTACTTTCATCCCTATTCTTCGCCATCATCCTGGATCTTTCACATATTCTTTTGTTAAATACTGTTAGGGAACTTTGGATGGGAAGAATTATTGAATCTTAGTAGACTTTAAAGTTCCATGAATATGAGGTCTTGTTTAAATCTAAGTTTACTACTCTATAATGACCTAGGAGAATTATTTGTATGTAATTATATTTAACAAATTTTTATTGAATGAATGAAAAACAAAATATAAGAACCATCTTGGGTCTCCTCCACTGCTATCCATCTCAATAATAGCCTGAAACATTTCCCAACTTAGTAATTTTATGAGAGAATCACTGCTTCATGCCAACTGTCAACCTACAGATACAGGCACCAGCCTTCACATAAGATGTGTTAGGGCTTAGATGTAGGGCAGCTCATGGATTGGTTTTTCTACCTTTAAACTAAAGAAAATGCCTTTGTTCTGATGTGTAATCATTGTCTCTCATTTCACAACCTGTATAACTCATGGGTTTTGGGGACAATGATTGGCCAAGATCCAGGTGGCCCAGTTCATGATTTTATCTATTTGTATTATACCAAGCAATCTTGGGCATGGACTTATGATAGCAGTCATCTTTATAGCGCATGGCCTGCTTAGTGAGGCCTCTCCTAGCAACCTCAGAGATGATATGGGAGCTGGCCATTATCTTTGGGTGGGAGAACTTCAGGGTGAGGCTTCTCACAGAGCTTAGGACTATTACAGAAGTACCAACAAACAACAGTTTAACATCTAATGAGAAAGAAAGGAGGATACAGTAAACTCTCTTTTATACTTCTTGTGGTCACTATGCATAGACTCTCCCTCTCTCTCTCTCCCTCTCTCTCTTTCTCTGTCTCCCTCTTTATATATATATATATATATATATATATATATATATATATATATATATATATATATACACACACATAATATGTATATGTAAGTATATGTATATGTACATATATACACGTGTATGTGTATGCATATTTATATATACACATATGTGCATATATCATATTATATTATGTACATGTGCATATCCATATATAGTACATATATACATGTGAGTACATGTGTGTATGTGCGTGAGTGTCTATGTATAATATTGCCCAAATTGCCAGAATTCATGGCTGATTCAATAGTCACTCATTAATGCTGTAGTTTGTAACTCTGCATGGCAGGAGATTGTCATTGAGAGTTCAAAGCTATAAGTGATAGCCTGAATTCTACTACCCTTTCACTGATAAAAAAATAGTGATAAAGTGGACTTTAAATTAAGAAAGCTATTGTGTCTTTTGACCCACCAGTAGTAAAGTAGTAACAAGCATTAGGGGAAGCTGAAACCCTGCAGAGAAGCCAATAATAATCTAGCTTTTTTTCAGGCATGGGATACTTGGGCTTGCCCTAGGTCATGTCTAGCTTTCCATTCTCTTCTAGAACTCCCTGCCAAGTCTGGTAGTCTGAGCCTACTCTGGCATTAAAGTCACTCAAAATTATGAACTTGTTCCCTTTTTGTATATTGATGATAATGGTCTGTTTTATGGAGAACTCACACAGGGCAAACACTCACATAGTAGTCAGAAGAAGCAATAGAAGGACACTCTCAAGGTCTTTCTTAAGAACTCTGGAATTGACTGTATGACATGAGAGACACTGGCACAGTACTGCCCAGCATGGCCTGCTCACATCAGAGAAGGTACTGTGCTCTATGAGCAAAGCAGAATTGAAACAGCTCAAAGGAAATGCAGGATGTGCCAATTTAGAGAAGCCACCCCAAAGGTTCACAGAGACTATTTGTGTCTGAACCATGGTAGGAAATCTCCAGCTTGTATTGGTCTGATCAAGTACAGTCAGACACAGTGAAACTCTCCTCTAGCATAGTGATGCCATTTTGGTCCTCTCTGAGAAGGAAGGACAACAACCATCTAGCTTCCCAAGATTTTCATCAATATCATTTCCAACCAATCAATTGTAAGATACTATAATGAAAAAAAGGCAGGAAGCTATCAAAAAGCTTCCCTCAGAACAAAATTGACTTCTAAAATATTGCTGCCTATATGAATCATATTCAATTCTCTCCAAAAGCCAGTCTCAGGATTCCATTTCTTCATCCTAGTCCATGCCCCCTTGTTGTTTCCCGTCTGTAACCACAATGTTACTAACAGCTGCTGTGGGGGGTAAGGCCAACAACACCTGCACACTGGAACTCTGCTAGCACAGGTTCTTTGATCTGTTTTTCTAAGGAAAGCAACTTCAAGGGGTTAACAATCTCACTTTAATCAAACACATATATCATTCAATTAGTTCTTGGGAAAAAGTCAGCACTCTAAACTTCAGAGCAAATACAAACAGAAATTACGAACAGAGAAAATGTCAACAGACAAGCTTCTAGCTTTCTGACCAAAGCTATACATACATAATTACCAGAGAGAGGAGCACCAACATCTGGGTTTTCAAAGCCGGGGGGGCTCCTAAATGGCTACCCAGAGTCTCATCTGGTCAAATCACAGGACACTCTTCCAGTGAGTGAGCCCTAAACAAAATGCTAACCTCAGGGTATTTGTACACTTCTTCAGGGTCAGAGTGCTTCACACCTCTGGAGGGCTTCAAATCTCTCATGACCTAACTAGCAAAAAGGGGTGGGCCTTCTTACAAACAAAGGCAAGATTCAATCAAAGGCGTTTGGTTGCCATAGTGCTAAGAAGCACTCCAAAAGAAAAAACAGTAAAAAGTCCCACTTTGCTTGCCATTACACCTACATTTCTTGTTTTCAGTCTGAGGAGGTACCTCTAGTTCCTAGCTCTTTTGAAGAACAAAGATAGTTGATTTATTTGAAGACAATGAGTATTCAAGGCCTTTCTGGAGGAGGTGTCTAGCTCCTCGCATTTTACTAGGTTCTCTTTGATGAATCCTGCCTCAGTTGCCTCTTATCATTTACTCCTGATGTGTGTTGTATGTTTACGTATTCCCCTCAAATACAGTCATGATTAAGCTGCTGACCCAATCATACAGAAAGGCATGAAGGATAGAGAAGAAGGTGATATTAAGAAGAAAAGTCTCTGGCTGAAAGGGATCAACAAGTAAGGATCTCTGTCTTAGTTGCTCTATCCTGATTTTTAAATTCTTGCTTTCTACCCAGCTCCTTTAGCTATATCTGTCCTAGAGGTACTCTGATTCCCCTCTCTATATTGGTCTAGTGCAGGGGTGGAGAACTTATAGCCTAGAGGTCTTGAGGTCCTCAAGTGCAGCCTTTTGATTGAGTCCAAACTTCAGAAGGCCACATGTGGCCTCAAGGCTGTAGGTTCTCCACCCTGGTCTCCCTTTTAATTCTAACTGATATTATATATTTATATTTTTCAAAAGGAAACTTCACTAGAAAACAAAAAGAGGAAAAAAAAATGTTCCTCTCCAAGTTGTATTCCTGGACTCTCCTCCCAGACTTTCTTAACAATGCCCACAGAAACCTCTCTACCCTGGAAGCTCACTCAGGGCCCATGATTTCATAAATTGGAAGTACCCTCCACCCCTGAGGACCTTTCCTCTGATTAGCTGGTTCTTCTCAGCACCTCCCTTTTAAGAAAGATGCCCAGACCACTCATGTCTTCATTTCCCTGAAGGCTAAACTCCAAACTCTCCTCTCTATAACACTCTTTCTGCCACCCAACTACATTCATCCCCTCTCCCTATGCCCTACATTTCCAGTTTCCTTTTAAGTGTTGTTTCCACCCATTAGCATGTAAGCTCCTTGAGGGCACAGACTAACTTTCTGCTTCTAGTTATGTTCTAAACCAGGGGTGGATTCCCCATCCCTGTTCTAAACAGGCATATAGCAGGCACTTAACCAATGCTTTTGACTTGATACTAAAACACATGACTTTACAGAACAGTCTTTTTACAATTAATTTTTATTTTTATTTTGAACTTAACATACAGCCAATAGAATGCACATTTGCATATGCATAGTAGAATACAAAAAAATTTATGTAAAAGTTCAGTTCTCGATTACGTACATCTTTATTTTCTACTAAGAGGTAATTTCAACCTGTACCTTTCAAAGCTATACTGCTGATCTGGCCTTCTTTCTGACTTTCCTCTGGAACCACATAGTTGTATAAGATAGCTAAAACCTTCTAGACATATTGGCTTGACTAGTTTAGATTCTGAGCACAGTATATAAAACTGTTAGAGGTTGAAAGATTGAAGTCGCCATCAGTAGCCCTAAGGAGCAGATCAGCCTCTCTGCCATGCTGGTGCTATTAGCAGCTAGTACATCAAAGCAGAGAGGACAAAACATTGCTGGTGTCTTGGAAACTGGCCCACATCATAGTGTTCAGAGAATAATTTTATACTGTTAGAGGAGGAAGCGAGGAAGCAGGTAGGACCACTCCACAGCAGAATAGCGATGATGTATTCTTGGGTGACTCTTCTTGTGTGTCTCTGCTTTTTTCTGAGCCATGAGTATTCCCCCAAGAAAGTTTTGTGCAATGGAACATGCCACTTGAGGTTGAAGGCAAGGAAAATACCACATTGACATGGCACTAATATAGACTTGTGACTGGATTAACCTGAGTTTATTGTGAGGAGCAAACAAGACAACAATTGTAAAGCCCTCTGTACGGTGTCTGGCACCTCATAGGTGCTATATAGATGCAGTTGTTGTCAATACTAATATTATCTTCCCACTCACAACAGTGATATTAACTGAACTCTACCTCAGGCTAGAAGCCTTAGTAGTATCAGGGATAGGGCGGTGATGAATCTGTCACAAGGTAAGCGACAGCTGTGCATTTGACAGTGCGTTCAGAGTCATTATCAGTTCTCTGGAACATATCCATGTTAGAGGACACAGGCTGACAGCTTAGATGGAACCCATGTCCTCACTCCTGTTATGTACCTTAAAGCTATCTGGGCTGTATATTAGACAGGAATGTGTGGAAACCAGCTCAGCAGGCTTCGTTGGATGGAGCTAACAGTAAAACTTTCAGTGTGAGCCTTTCCACCTCAGAGATGGATAAACACTGAAAATCAGGTTTGATGTATTGCTTTGTTGATTTCTAGACTTTAAAAAGCAATGGAGAAAATGTTAATAATGCAGATTAAACTTAAAATAATTCTTTTTTTTTTGAGAGCCAGGTGTTAAACATTCCCCAGTATGCCCTTGACTGTACTAAGGCTTCTAGCTTAAGGTCAATGTGAGTTGATATCACTACTGGGTCTGGGAAGACAACAAGTACAATACTAATTATATAGTGCTTACTGTGTGCCAGGCATTGTGCTAAGCAATTTATAATTTTTATCTCCTTTGATCCTCAAAACAAGTCTATGAAATAGGTACTATTATTATCCACATTTTACAGCTGAGGAAACTGAGGCAAACAGATATAAGTGATCTACCTAAGGTCTGAGTCCATATTTTAATTCAAGTTTCCTAACTCTAGGCCCAGCAATCTAGCCCCTGTGATATCTAACTGCCCAATTTTAAAATATATTTTCTAGCTTCAGCTCAAGGAATAAAATCTCAGGAAATCTCTTTGGATTGCTGTTTCACTTCCACTTTGTAGCAGCCCTGGCCCCTGTGGTCCCTTGATCCCTACTCTCTAGGCCCCTTGATGAGGAATACGCTTCTCTATTTGGTCTCAGAGTTTATTTCCTGGGCTTCAGGCTGTTTCCAGTGCTCTATGGACACTGATAAAACTTTGACCCTTGGAAGTCTTATTGTTACTACAAAATTAGCTTTCCTGAGATAGGTTTTCCCCACTGATTATCATAGCTGATTCCACATTTGGGCAAAGCTCAGCTTAAGCCACCTATGGTTCTATACTAATAACTGGGTCTTGATCACAGAGGTGGGTGCCATTTTCCTTGGAGCTTGTCTGCATCATATCAGTTTCCTCTAATAACCAATCTGTTCCTTCCGTTTCTTCTTTAAAGCTTATGCCCCTTGTTGCTTCTACTAAATTTCCTGTTTTCTGCCTGATAAGGTACTTTCCCTCTCACAGCTCATTTGCAGATCAAAGGTGAGTGATTTATTTGAAGCCAATGAATATTCAAGTCCTTCCTGGCTCAGGTGTCCATTTCTACCCTTTTCACCAGTTTCTCTTTGATGATTCATGCCTCAGTTTTCTCTCCTTTTTCCTTCCCGGGAATTGCCCCCACCCCAATATGGTCTATATAATTTTACCATAGCAAAATGTATGTATACTATAAGAATAAAAGAAAATATCCATCAAAAGCAAAAGAAGGTTTATTCTATCACAAATACACAGAGAGCTGCTATCTCCAGAGCTGAAATGAGGGGATTATAAACTAGGCAAACAGAAGCAGTGGCCCAGTGATATACATTGCAGGAATATGACTTCAAATGCAGTAGTACCCTGGGGACCTGATTGCTGGGAAACAGCAGCAATGAGAAATGGGTTCCCTCCATCTGAACTGACATGGCAGGCAGGAGGAAAAGCAAAAATCTAAGCAGCTAGGGACATAGAAAAGAGTAGCCACCATGGCAAACAAAAGAACAATCTTTACCTACACACACAGAATTAGATCAATGATGGTCATATACTGACACCGTTAGCAACGCCATCTTTGACTGAGGAGGCCAAACCCAGATGGTTCAAAGATCCATCAAATATCTCTCATAAGAGTCTGATATCCAAAATACAAAAAGAACTAATTCAAATATAAATACTAACAGCCATTCCTCAAGGAGTGGGTGATCCAAGGATAAGAACAAACAATTCTTGGAAGAATTGTAAACTATTAACGGTCATATGAGACTATCACTAACAATAAGGGAAATGAAAATCAAAACAGCTCCAAGTTTCACCTCACACTTAAAAAATTGACAGATGATTGATGAGGACCTCAGTAGCCTTCCTACCCCGCTAAACGAAAAAGCCACTGAGAGTCATCCTGTCAAAGCAAGGGTTTTAGCAATAGCCCAAAGCCTGGGGGATTTTAAGTCCCCAAACTTGACATGAACACCAAGTTTGGGTTTCCGGCTTTCTCTTCCCAGTGCCTGGCCCTGGTTGGCCCAGATAAAAATCCCATAAAAGCCAACCATGTTTTACCAGTCCAATCAAGTAAATATTGATTAAGTACCCACTGTGTGCCAGGCACTGTGTTAAGCGCTAAGTATACAATTAATAAAAAGACAGTATCTGCCCTTGAGGAGCTTACCATCTAAAGGCGGAGACAGCACACAAAAAGAAGCAAGAAAAGGGAGGGGGAGGATGCAACACTAAGGGGTTCCCAATGTGGGGGTGTCTTGTTCTAAGGAAGGCAGATGCAAAGCTGCATGAGTTCAGATCCCATTGTCTGTAAGGGGAAGGCATTGGGAAGAATTTGGTACTCAGTCCTCTAGCACTGCAAACAGAATGGAGAGGAGGCTGAAGAAGGTGTTGTCAATTAAGGCTTTAGTTAGCAGCATGGTAAGAAGATTAGAGGTGAACGGTTTATCCAAGGCCAGGTATCTTGTTCTCTGGAGTAGAAACCAGATGGGGCAGCAGATAAAAAGTGGAGTCAACTTACAGCACCAATCCTAAGTCAATCCTCAGCAGATCTGACCTGTATCCACCTCTCTACCTGAACTTTCTTGTTCTATTTCCCATCAATAAAGCTTTGTTGCTTTACTTCCTCTCTGATGACTTTATGTTTTGTCCTTTTGTTCTTAGTGTTTCCCTATGTATACTTTAGAATCCTGAACTTTACTCACTTGCGTTAAGACAATGACCAAGTATGGCACAGTGAACCATGAAGGGGCTGGGAAAAGACAGAGATACACTATTACACTATTGGTGGACCTGTGATTTGGTCCAACTATTCTGGAAAACAATTAGGAGTTTTCTGAGATTAAAATGTTCATATCCATCTGATCCATCTGATCCCTCTGGTTAAGGATACGCACCAAGGAAGCCAAAGACAGAAAGGTTCCAGATCTCATAAAATATTCATAGCAGCACTTTGTTGTGGTAGCAAAGAACTAGAATCAGAGAAGAGGCTCATCAATCAGGGAATGACTAAACAAACTGCGCTACATTAATATAATGGAATACTACAGCTCCAAAAGAAAAAATGAATGTAAAGAAGTCAAAGAAGCAGGAGAAGAGGACTAGGAAAACCATCTATGCGGTGACTAGAAAAATATTAAAGGGAACAACCTAAAGATGCTGAATGTTGAATAATTATCACGATAAGTCTTGGCCTTGGGAAAGAGATCAGAAAATGAATCCCCCCCTTTTTTGTTGATTCTTCAACATAAAACATTTTGCTTCTTTTAAAATTAAAGAAGTTTATTGATGCTTTTAACAGCCATTTCTAGGATAAAAACATTACATTTTAGGTCATTATCATAACTCAAACTATTTTTGGGCAATTAAGTGATAGCTTCAGAGAAATAAATACAAAGTCAAAACCCCATACACCCCCGAAGGTTAAGAAAAGGCAAATTTAAATGAATGAAATCAGAATACCCAGATAGCTCTTGTACCTAGAGGGTGTGGTTTAATGGGGAACCAATTTTATTATGAGGAAGGCTTGATGTAGAGCATACTTTCGGTCTCTAAGTGGTGATGACAATAATGACTGCTCAGAGGCTCAGGCCTCTCTCCTACCTCTGAAGGTGTGAGGGGCTCTGGGTGTAGACCCTCACATGTGCTGTCATACTTGGTTAATGTGTTGGCTATTTTCTCAGAAATGTTACTTTTCCTCTTTGTTTTCCATTCTTTGTTATGAGGAATAATTCTGGGTAGGAGAAGGCTATGGTTATAATAGGAAATGAAGATGATATAAAAATAAAATATTCTTTGTTAAAAGAAAACAATGTTCAAATGGCCAGTGCTTTGTTTATCAGGTTTTTATTGCTTCTCCGCAGCAAGTCATAATAAGCACAAGTATTTCTCTGGCCCTTGTTCCTGTGGCATTGACTCCCTAAAAAAAATTATTCGACTTGGATTTGTTTCAGAGGGGAATTAAGACAAGTAGCAGAGGTAGAGATCTGAGAGGATTGTTTTCATTTTGCTATTCATTCATTCAATAAACATTTATTAAGCATCTCATAGCAGAACACTGTTCTAGGCCCCCAAGGGAAATACAAAACTAACATTTAAATGTCTGTATTCTTATGGAATTTTAAAGTCTATTAAGATACAATTATTCCTCCCACATAAGCTTCTAAAAATAATTAAATAAAATGCTACAGAAAAGATCCAAGATCTTGGAGAAGAATAGGGGTGAAGGTGTAGGTTTATGTGTGGGCCCATCTCTTTTTTTCTGATGTGATTCAGCATACTATATTGACTTGTTCATTCACTAGCTGGATTGGGCAAGATCTCTGCTTCATTTCTTGGTTCTGCAGACCAGAAATAAGATTCCAGGAAAATAAAAACAAAAAAATGTAGAGCTTTGCTGAAATCCATCTTTAATGGAAGTTTGTCTCTTCAACCTATATAATTTTCAATGATCAATATAAACAAAAATTTACTTTAAAAACTCACTTGGATTATGTCTACACATTCAAAAATGTTTGAAAATAATAATAGCTTACATTTTTGTCACTTTAAGGTTTTGTATAAAGCATTTTACATAAACTATCTCTGATCCTCAAAACAAGAGTAGCTAGGTGACAGTGGATAGAGTGTCAGGTCTCAAGTCAGGAAGACTCATCTTGCTGAGTTCAATTTTGTCCTCAGACACTACTAGCTGTGTGGCCCTGGGCCAGTCATTTATCCCTGTTTGCCTCAGTTTCTTCATCCATAAAATGATCTGGAGAAGAAAATGGCACACTACTCCAGTATGTTTGCCAAGAAAACCTCAAATGGGGTCAGGAAGAGTCACATATGACTGAAACAATTGAACAACAACGAAAAAACTGACAATGACTAAATTGAGTAGGTCTGTTAATATCCCCCTTTCACAGAGGACAAAAATGAGGCTGAAGTTAAGTGATTTGCCCAAGATCTTGTACATATCTGCACATTCAAGTGCAAGTCTTTCTCACTCTAATTTCAGCACTTTATGCACTATTCCAAGCTTACATTCAGTCAGACAATTTAGTTATCTGGTCCTTTGAAGGTAATCATTTCATTTGTCAAAACCAGTTTGTGGTAGATGTTGAGAATGACTACTTCCTTACCCTTGGGAAGTTTTCAAAGCATTTTCATATCTATCATTTCCTTTAGCTTCATAAAACTCTTATAGATAGGAGTGAGGTTATATTTTCCCATAACACATGAACTTTTCAAAGCATTTTCACATGATCCAAGTAGCCTGTATTAATTGATCCAAAATATAGAATCATGGAGTGTTGGAATTGGATGTTATTTTTCAGTTCACCTAGTCCAGCTCATTCGTTTTACATATGAGGAAAATGAGGCACAGAGGAGTCAAAAGGAAAAAAAAAAAGTATTGCAAAACTTATTGGGGGAGCACAGATATCACGTTTATCTAAAGGAAGAAAAATAACTGTAATCATGTAAAAAAATGTACATATCTAGGAGTTTATTCCATCTCATTTTCTTAACTGCTTGCTCTTTGGACTTGGATAGTTACCCTGATATTCAAATCAGTCGTGTCATTATATTTAAAAGGCAAAGAGACTATTGCTAAGTGCCATTTGCCTGGGCAATCTACATAGAAAATTTATAGAAAAGGCTGAGACTTTGAGAATCTTTTAGCTCCAGTGATTTGCTAGAGATGATGATTGCTGAGAGGAATGAGCATGGACCCTTCTGCTCCAGCCAAGATGACACCCAGTAATCTTACTCTGCTGGTGCCTCTTTCTTGCCTCAGGGTTTTTTCTAAAGCTCTTTGCTTTGCCAGTTGGGCCTCCCCTCCTCCCTAGCTATTCAAATTTTATCTATCCCTGGTGGAGTCATGTCTCCTCCCTGATGTTTCCCTTGACCACCCAGGACCCCCATGAAAATTTTATGTTCAAGAAAAGGCCTCTTCACAGGCACAGAGAAGTTAGTAATATAGAAGCATAATGATTTAGAGGTTAGTAATATAGAATATAGATCTGAGTGAGGGGGAATTGAACACATTAATCAGGTTTCCTCTCCCTTCCCTTTTTCTTCTCTTCCTTCCCCCTCCCTCTCCTCCTTTGCCACTCTTTACTTCCTCCCTGTCCTGATCACCCCATCCCTGGTGATCTACCCACTCCGCATCTAAGCTTCAGAGGGAAAGGCTGGCTGTCCTTTCACCTTTTAGAGGTGAGGCACTTGAGAGTCCACATATCCCTTCGGCTAAGCCTAAGCTTACTATAGAGCAAAGGGGCCAGACCATCCTTTACAATTAATTCGGGTCAAAGCACAATCCAGAGTCAAAAAGACAGAAGGCAAGATCAAGAAGAAGGAAGAATTAAGAATCAAAATTAGGTTACCTGGTTAGAGTTAAAAACATGGAAAGCTTAGTCTAGTGATAAGATAGAGGACTGAGACGATAAGAATGGGTTACAAGGGTGAAACCTTAAAGTAGGCTAGAGTCTGCAGGGTCATTTTCTAGGAAAGCTGTTCTTCAGGTTAATCTGTCTTGCCTAGGAAGCCCTTACTCTTATTTTATCCCTGACATTCCCCAACATAATGTCATCAACTATCTCTTATGTAAATCTTCAGAAAGAGTCTTTATCACTTGGCTTTCAGGCCATTAAATTTTCAACTCAAACTAATCTTGAATTCTCCTCATGGAACCCAGGGCTCCCCAAATGTCCATAGAAGGTCGTTCAACAGCCCAAACAGCTACCAGCTTGGGATCAATAAGGGCCAATTCAACACAGAGAAGTCGAGTATGTGGCTGGGGTATGAATAAGAAGTCTAAGAAATTGTAAAAAGGTCAGGTAGCAAGCACCAGTTCTGTAACTAGCAAAAGCGTGTGTACATATTTGGCATTTTACAGAAACCTCTAGGCTTAGTTTGATTAGTTATTAAAATTATGGTGGGCCGATGGGGAGAATCATGATAATTGGTATAGGTCATAGATAATCAAAAGTGTTGCTCCCAGGGGGATTAAACCTATTAAAATCAGATATTTAAATCTCTTAGCCAGATCCACATTCCACTCACGTGCAAAATGACTTGTCCCAAATCTTGGTCTCTGAGGAGGAAGGCAGACATTTTCCATTGTTCTTTATTTGGTGCTAATTAACATTTTCAAGAGGGCTGACTCAGACCAAGCTCAGCATAACACCTAAGAAATCGTTCTATTTAGCTCCCAGATCATAGCTTTATCTTGTTAAAAGAATTAGCTTTTAATATTCTGAATGGTTGGATTATTTCAACCCATGTCACCAAAGCCAGAGATTAAAAAAATAATCTTGAGTCTAATGCCACCAGTGCAGAGTAGAAAGCACTCCCTTTGGGGAGTCACATTAACTCCTTCTAGTATAAGGGGGTGTGAAATAATGGGGAAAGCACTGGGTTTGCAGTCAGGTATTCTGAGTCTGAATCTCACTTCTGCTAGCTCTGTGACCTTGGGAAAGTTTCTTCAAATACCTGGGTCTTATTTCATCTGTAAAGTAAGTAAATTGAACTAGATTACCTTTAGTATTCCTTCCAGCTTTAAATCCCATGGTTAGAGTCTAAACTTGTCATTTTAAATATTAATGCCTGTACCTAACTGCTTGCCAGTCCCAGCCACTCTTACAAGTAATACCACTGATTACCCTCAAAGTCCTAGATGCCCTTCTCATACACCCCAAAGTCCTAGGAAGACTAGGTATGTTCCTTAACTCTCACTCTCAGTTTCAGACTGTCACATCATTATATTTCTCCTCCTTTGAAGAAGACTTGATACATCTTTAGTACCTGGTCCAAATCCTTGTAACAGTTGTCTGTAGTCCCCCAGGTCAATATCTCTGATTTCTCATGAATTTTAGTACTTGATTCACAGTCTTCAACTCCACACCAACTTTCATACTAGGGGACACACACACACACACACACACACACACACACACACACACACATATATATATATATATATATATATATATATATATGTATATGTATTGATGTATTGATGACCCCTCGAACACCTTGGCCCCTAAGGTCACCAAACTCCTCATTTCCCATGACCTCCATTTTCTTTCTACCTCAACCACACATGGTCCAACTTTTGATCTATTACCACCTTGCTATTCTACCTCCATGACCTAAAACTCTGAAATTCTACCCTGATGACTCCTATATTTCAGTATCTCCCTCTGCCTAACTCTTCCTAAACATGCTATTTATCTCCATCACCACCAGCTCTAAACTTTCTATTTGCTCTCCTCATCCAAGGACATCACTAGCCTCACTTCCATACTTTGTAGGCTTGATCTTATGGCTGGCCAATTCACCCAGACGCTCACAACTCTTTTGCTTCCTAGTCATATCTTACTAAAATCAACCTTGAATTACCATCCATCATCTATACTCTTAATCAAACGTGGCTGAACACTGCTGAATACAATCATATGACCACGTCATTCTTTATAATTTTTTTTCATTGTCTAATCTCACATGGGTCCTCATTGCTCCACAGCAATTCTTTTATTCTTTCCTGAATGAGTCTCTATCATACTCTCCACACTAGTTATTTCAAAGCTTCTGTCCTCAAATATCCTATCCGACCTCTACCCTCCTTCTTCTTAGCTGAGGATACTGCCAACTTTACTAAAAAATAAAGGTCATCTACTATTAGGTCTCTCTTCTTCCTTATTTCACACCTGAAAACACATCCCTATTCTCTTCTCCTTTGTTCCAGTCTTTCACGAACAGATAGCCCTTCTTGCCAAGGCCACCCCTTTCTATTGAGCTCATTATCCTATCCCTTGATCATCATCTTCTTTCCTTGATCTTATCTTCTTTCTTCACTAAATACAAGTATTCTTCAAAACCATTTCATATCCCTCTTCTTTCCTCACATTATGTTCTCTCAATAGGTGAAGAACTCTCTATGAAGATTATCCCCCCAAAATGTTTTATTTATATAATGCACATTTAGATAAATACAAATATATGTGTATATACAAATATATTTGTATACACATACATAGCTATCTTTATACACTAAATATATACATATGTGCGTGTTTGCATACACATACCCAAAGAATGTCCCATATGTCTTAGTGCAATTTTGAACTTTAAAACCTTAAAACTGAAATAAGACTTTTGAACTTAATAACTTGAAACTACCTTTTTGGAATACATTGCATATTTCCCTAAACTTCAGAAGCCTACATTACCAGCTATCTGTTATATACCTTCACATGAATGTCACTTATGTATCTAAAAATGAACCTATAGAAGATGAAACTTTCTTTCCTCAAAACCTATTTCTCCTCCAAACCTCTGTGAGCACCACCACCCTTTCAAGCACCCAGGTTTATAGCCCTGACTCATCCTTGCCTTTCTTCCTACACTCAATTCCCATATCCAGTCAGCTGTGAAGCCTTTCGATTCCATCTCAATGATGTTTCTTCGATCCATCCCTTTCTCTTCACTCACAAAGCCTCTGCCTAATGCAGGCACTCATTGTATCTCTCCTGTATCATTTCAGTAACCTCCTCTTCGCTCTCCCTGATTTTACTCTTTTTCCTGACCAATTAATCCTCCACCTAACTGCCAAATTAACATTCATAAAATACAGATCTGAGCATGCCTCTCTCCTAGTCAAGAATTTTCATTAAGTACCTATTTCCTCTAGTATCAAGAAAAAATCCTCAGTCTGGCATTTAAAGTCCTTCACAAACTGACTGCTACCTAAGGTTCCATATTTACTATTCTCTTCTATACTCTCTACTTTAAACTGGCCTTCTACCTCTTCCCTATTTGGAACACTCCATCTTCAGACCTAGTTCCTTATCCCACAGGAATCTCTAACCAGGAGTTCTCTTCCCATTACCTTTAATCATCATCTTCAGATTGCTTGTTGGTAGTGGTGGTGTTCAGTCATTTCAGTTATGTCTTACTTTTCATGACCCCATTTGGTGTTTTCTTGGCAAAAATACTGGAGCAGTCTGTCATTTCCTACTCCACCTCATTTTACAGAAAAGGAAACTGAAGCAAACAAGGTCAAGTGACATGCCTAGGGTAACACAGCTAGTAAGTGTTTGAGGTCTGATTTGAACTCAGGAAGATGAGTCTTCCAAACTTCAGGCTGAGTACTCTATCTATAGTGCCACTTAGCTGCCCTTAAAATTGCTAATTTCTTTAAATCACCTTTAAGGTGAAACCTTCATAAGGCCTTTCCTTATGCCACCTAATAGCTACTGCTCTCCCCCATCATAAATTATCTTGTATCTATTTATCTCTCTTGTAGGCTATATTGTCTAGTAGAAAGTAAGTTGCTTATGTATAGGTGCTATTGACTTTGTTTTCTTTCATTTTTACATGCACAGCCATACCACAGTACCTTAAGATAGTACACACTTAATAAATTTTTGTTGAATCAAATTGAAATGAATTGAATGAAATAAAATCTGTAGAGTATGCACCGTGATGTGGGAGGTAAAAGGAAGGCCTTTCCTAACTCCCAATTTTTCTCAAACTAGACTATTATTGGTACTAGAAATTCTACCATTTGAAATTAATTCTTTTGTGTCTAGAAGGCTATTCAGTTTCCAAGATATCCTATTAAAATGCAAATACTCCTGGAAACATTAACAACTTAAGCTTTTATCAACAAAAAGCTTGAATAAATTATCAGGTCAGTTCCTTGACAAGTTTTGGTGGAGAATGGTGGGGAGGAGGAAGAAATAAAGAGGCATGCTGGGAGAACATATGGGCAGAAAGCAAAGAGACAAGTCATTCTGCCTATTTCCCCACTCATAGCTCCCTATCCTCTTCTCCTGGCCTACCCTGACTCAGTTTTACCAATCTGTCCCTGCTATTGAATCTTGGCAACTATAGTTAGGCTGGGCTGACATAGGAAAGGATACCCAGGGAACATGGAGTTAGGAACAGGAAGGCAGAATGAAGTGGAATGTCCTAGACTCCAGATTCTTAATCTTTTGCTCAGAATCAGGATAGCCAAATAAGATACTAAGTGGAGGCAGAAAATCTGGGTTTAGTTCTAGCAATTCCTTCTTTACAAATTATAATGCTGAAAGACTCAGTACCTCTGTGCCCCCAATTGTGATATCTTCTCTGAGTAGCTTCTACCCTCTTCCAGGCTCACTCAGCCAAGAGCATATATTCAAAGGGTGTGTTTACTTTATTGTACACAATAAACTGTATCATCAAAGACTGAACAAAGGGGAAATAAGAAAACAGGCTTAAATTACTTATGGAGATAAATAATAATAATGATATCATTATCTACTAATAATACTATATTCTACGGGGTATTAAATATAGAGGCATAATAGCAGGATAGCAACTTCTGCCAGGACTAATTTAGATAAATAGATAGATAGACAGACAGACAGACAATTCATTAAATAAATGCTATGTACCAGGAACTAAGCTTTTCAAATAGTAATTCATTTTATCTACACAAGAACCCTTAGGAAATAGGCACTGTTATTATCCTCATTTTACACATGAAGAAACCGAGGCAGAGAGGTACAAATTGATTTGCCCAGGGTCACACAGTTTGTAAGTGAGATAGGATTTGAACTTAGGCCTTCCTGACTTCAAGACCAGAGATTTGGAATAGGCCACTGCTACCTAGCTATCTCTAAGTTGAATAGTCCCTGCTTTACCTCTAAGTTAAATAATCTCAAACTATATCATAAATGATGAGGAGACAATGGTAACCATGATCATGATCATGATAACAATTCACATTGAGATTATTCTTTATGGCTTGCATGGTGCTTTATATACATAAATTCCTTTAATTACATGAAATACCCAAGTAGGAGGGTCCAAAGCAAACATAAAAGCAAACTAAACACCTGTTCTTGCCAATGGATTGAGTGATAGATGCTAATACTTACACCAGCCGATTTTATTCCATTCTTATTCATAAATAACTTGTCTAGAAAGAATAACTTGTCCAGAAAGAACCTCCTAGGTTTCTTAAATAAACCTTCTCTAAAAGCCATGTATAAAGAAGAAAAACCTGATAAACCAGAATTAGATTAAAGTCTTCTTTCTTCCTAAGGATATATTTTGTTATTCTTAAAGGTAAAGTTGTCACATAAGATGTATCCTAAAGGTATAATGCCATATATTTGGCTTACATTTCAACAACAAGGGGCAGCTAGGTGGTGCAATGACCCACCTTGGAGTCAGGAGGACCTGAGTTTAAATTTGACCTCAGACATTTGAAACACTTACTACCTGTATGACCTTAGTCAAGTCACTTAACCCCAATTGCCCTGCTTTCCACCCTTCAAAAAGAAAAGAAAAAAAATTATATTTCAATGACAAAATAGGCATGTTTTATCATTCAAATCCCTCCTGTTTACGTCTTCAAAAAAAATTTCAACACTCTTGTTTTCTTTAAATAATAAGGAGAAAATTCCTTAAATCTAACTACAACTCTGGTATCACAAGATAGCTAATTCAATACTGTGTTAAAATTGTATCTTGCTCTGGTCCCCCTGGCAGTTCACACCTACCCACCTACTCACACAACTTCTAGTTAGTACAGTAGATAAATTTATAAATAGCCAGTATAAAGTAACAATAAGCAGGAAGTTAAGAGTGTAAAGAAGAACTTAGAAGTCACTTACAGACTGTCTCATAGATCAAAGGAGCATGATAGTTACTTGAAAACTGTGTCATAAATTACGTGAAAATCTTATCCTGGGACTATGCGATAAATCAGGGGAAACCAGCTAGGCCTTACTGTAAGGTTTTTTGGTCCTGCTAAGCGCTATGGTCTATAGGTTTCGGATGGGCTCCAAATATCTGCATTAGGACTAACAGAACAACAAATGTTGCTGCTAACTTTGAGATGATGTAGATATGTTAATGAATTAACTCCAGGATGGTATAGACAAGCATTATAATCTGTCCCCCACCAAAACATTTGTCCTATGAAAAAGTGAAACTGTAAACTCTTGCTTACCACTCCCACTCCCTGCCCCTGACCCTCAGCAATCTTCCCTCTCCATCTAGGTCCATGCTGTTGACTGAATGTTCCGAACTCTAATCCATGGTTATATAAATGACTTTCTGCCACCTCATTCTCTTCTCCATGCTGCCTGCCTTCCTCTACCATTCCATTTCCATCCACACACTATCTGCCTCTGTACCCTGCCATGCCATTTGTCTCTATGTTTTTGGTGCCACTTGCCCCTGTACCCTCTGTGCCTTACTAAAGTGACTAAAATATCACTCACTGAGGCAGCCAGTTGGCACAGTGGATAGAGCTCCAGGCCTGGAGTCAGGAAGACTTGAGTTCAAATCTAGCTTCAGACCCTCCATTAGCTGTGTGACCTTGGGCAAGTCATTCAGTCTTGTTTGCCTCAGTTTCTTCAGTTATATCTACAGTATCTTTGCTCAGAAAACCTCAAATGGGGTCACAAAGAGTCAGATATGACTGAACAACAACAAAACAAAATATTACTCCCTGCTGTTATCATGGTCTTTCCCAGTAAGTACCCAAAGAAGAAGGCATGCCTGCCCACATTTACTAATTTCATAAATTAATTAGCTATTCAAATGCTAAATGATTTCCCCTATCTACTCATGTGTACATAAAGATACCAACAGATACCTATGTGTTCATGTGTATGCATATGCTAAGAGAAAAGAGAGCAGGAATGTCTATGGCACCCAGAAAATTAGGAATAGAATCATTCTACTGTTCTCTTCCCCAGTGAGATCAAATCTAGAATACTATGTTCCATATGAAAGTCCTATGTTAGGAAGCTATGAAAGTCTTAGGTTAGGAAGGGCATTGCCAAGTTGTGGGTCCTCTTCCTCACACTAGAAATTGAACTCTCACCCTGGGATCTTGAGTCTGACTGGACAGCTCACATCTTATATTGTCTGGTACCCAGGTTTAATATGCTATTTCATTTCAATCTCCAAGCCATCCTCATATGTGTATCCTCACCTTCTATACTGTTTTCCAACTCTTATTCCCCATATGTATTCTTTCCTTAAAAGAATTTTTAAGTTCCTTGAGAGCAGGGACCATGTTGTTTGTTTGTGTTTTCCTAGAATTCAGCACAAAGCTTGTTGTATAGTAAGTACTTCATAAGTGCTTTTATCATTCACTTGTCCAGGTTCAAGTCAAATGCTACTTCCTCTCTTAATCCCCCCCTCCCTGCCCCCATGTCCTTACTTGTTACTACTTTCGCCTCAAATTACGTTGCATTCATTTGTCTCTGTACATGTAACCTGCAGCCCCCAAATATAAGCTCCTTGAGGGCAGTGACTATTTATTGGGATTTATAATTGCGTTTCCTATGACTAGCACATCATAGGCACTTAATAATTGTTGGTAAACTCCACACTTCTCTGTTCCAGGTACAAAAATGTATTTTATCTCTGACCCATTTCCTGATCTGCAAAAGGAAAATAATAATGGTTGTTGTAATGAGATGAAAATGATATAATAATTGTAGAACGCTTAACACAATGACTGGCATATATTAGAAACAACATTATTCTTATCTCTCTAATTTAATGTAATTGTTCCATACCTGATAACTTTGAAATGGTTTTTAAATACCAAAAGATCAATAAGATCAATAATTTCTATATGCGATAATAAGGAAATGCAATTGATGTCATCTGAAATTTATTGTTTGTGTTATTACTGTATTTCTAAAGTGTATTGTGCTTCTATAATTCTCTTAGACTGTGAAATTTGAGAGACCATTATGAGGTAGAAATGGTATTAAAGCAATTTTTAATTTGGATTTTCTTGTATATGAATTGGGCTCTTAAAGGGATGTGAGAAAAACTTGAAAAAAATAATTGTCAATGACACACATATACAGACAATTGTCCACATGAACACATACATATATCATGGTTAGTTTCAGGTACAGTGTTTAATAACTTTCTACAACAGCTTGAGGCACCTAGGTGAGACAGTGAATAGAGTCCTAGGCCTGGGGGAAGACCTGACTTCAAATCTGAATTCAGATTCTTACTAGCTGTGTGACCTTGGAGAAATTGCTTAACTTCCATCTGCCTTAGTTTCCTCATCTGTAAAATGGGGATAATCACAGCACCTACATTGCAGGATTGTTGTGAGGATCAGATGAGATAATATTTGTAATAGGCACTTAGTACGTGCCTGACATATGGTAGGGACTACCTAAATGCTTATTCTCTTCGCCCTTAACCCTCTTAAAGACAGTCTGGTGGAGAAGGAAGAAAAGGATGAAGGTGAATAGATAACGGTTTTACAATGATTAAGCCTTACCATTTATTTGTGATTCACTCATTACTTATTCATGTTTCTTTTCAATTATCTATCCAAACTCTCCAAAAGGTTGCTTTGATTTCTCGATTCTAAAGGTTTGGGAAACAACATCTCTTCTGACTTCACAAAGTTTCCTTGTCAAAGAGAGTTGGGGGATGGGGGTGGGGCGGAAACTTTTGTTGCATGCTAATCAAAGGTTTAAGTCTTCCTTTGCTCTACTGTGGACAAAAATGCCTAACTTTACAATAGGAGTTTCATGATTAAAGAAGTGTGGCTCGCAGTCCTCAAGACCTGCCAGGCATGAAGATTTTTACCACTTGAAAGGTTACAGAACACAATGTAGCAATGTTTGAATTCTCTCACTTAATCAGCTCTTCTAGCACTGCTATTTATGACCAGTGTGACCTTGAACAAGTAACCTACCCTCTCTGGGTCCCATTTTTCTTGTGAAAATGAGAAGATTGGATTATACATTTCCTGAGGTTCCTTATATTTCCAAATTCTGTTGTTATAATAGCTGTAATTCATGTAGCATTTTAAAGTTTTCAAAGAGAGTTATATTATATGATCCACAGTTATCTCTTCCACATCATGACTTAGCCCATCATGGTTTCTACACACAGTGCACTGGCATAAGAAATTAATGGGAATTTCGAGGGAGTTTTGTGGAAGCTGCAGATAACACACAAAGGCTAACAGACGACACAGAAAAAGTTTAGAAATTCAGAAATGCATTACATCTATATATTTATATATAGATACATATCGATCTATCTATATAGATACATATCTATGTGTACATATGTGTATATGTATGTATATGTATATGTGTTTTATACACACATACACACACACACACACACATATATATATATATATATATATATATATTTAGAGAGAGAGAGAGAGAGAGAGAGAGAGAGAGAGAGAGAATAACCCACCAAGGGGTTGTGAGTTTGCCCCTGGTCACAAAGCTATTACATGTCCAAGGTAAGCCTTGAACCCAGGTCTTCCTGGTTCTGATTCTAGCTCCCAATCCCATGTTCCCTCTAATACAGGTATCATTACCCATATTACATAAATGAATACACGGAAGCTCAGAAAAATGAAGTGACTTGCCCCATCGTCAATTAACAAGCATTTATTAAGTGTTTACTATGTGCCAGGCAATGGGGCTATGAAGAAAGGCTTAATGAATATACAGCATAGTATGGATTCAATCCAAGCCAGCACTTTCAAGGCTTGTCAACTCTAACCTAAGTCCTCCAGCTCCCTCCAAACTCTTTGTGACCCAATAAGATTAAAATGTAATTAGGAAATATATAATAAAATAAATAAAAATACAATACAATACAGATGTGAATGTGTATGTATAGGTGTGAGTGTGTATGTGGGGAGGGAGTGTTAAGGCAACATGCAGCCTGTAGGGGTCCATTTTTATTTGATACCACTGCAGTCTATACTATATTTGTGGAGAGTGGAGGTTATCTATGACCTGCAAAAAGAAATGGTTGAGTTATTTTTGGATGTTAACAAAAATTGGGTATTAAAGTGGGGGATGAAGGAAAAAGAGAACCTAGGACAGCTGTAACTAGAAATTTTGGCATCCAGGGCAAGCAGCACAAAAGGATGTCTAGGGCAAACCACACTAGTGTGCCCTCAACATAACTTTGAGGAGAGACTCCAACAGAAGTTCCATGGAGGAGACTCTTAGTATTTATGGGGAGGGAGTTTCCAGGATAACTCCCCTTAATGAGGAATCAGAGACTCCCAGTCATTTATCTTTACTGGAATGACTGTATTGCTAAGGAAGATCTGAGGAGGGAAGGGCAGGCCTAAGCTGCATAAGAGTTTATCTATTATATGGCTAGCTAGGAAAGAAAGAAAAGCTAGGATTACGTAACCTTTTAAAATCATTACTTTAACTTTTTGCACCCTTTATATTTCAGTGCCCTGGAACAAAGTGGCAGTTGCCTTGCCTGAGTTGTGTTTCTGGAACGAAGAAAGGAGAAACAGAATAAATGAGTGGTCCTATGATAAAGAAAAAATCAGTTTAATGCATTTTCCTCTCCTCCCAAGTTGTTCCTTAAATTGTAGATGTTAACTCTTTCCATGTTTCAGTTCCATGAAAAATTTTCCTTATCTAAAACTATGTGACCCTATGTTCCCTTATTCATAAAATGAGTAGGTTAGACTAACATAATGGAAATATCCCTTCACTAACACAATGGAAAATGTCCCTTCCGACTCTAAAATGCTATGGCTCCACGAATGAGTTAAGTTCTTGATTTAAATGGACCTATCCACTGATTCTTTTGCAAAATAGACATACAAAAAAATCAGGGAGGGGAATCTCATAATGGGGTCATTGTGAATGAATGACCAAACTAAATAAATGTACTTGGCTCAGCAGAAGTAGTACTTGGCTTGGCCAACCAATAAATGTCATGTTCCTTGAACCACTATTATAGTGATAAGTAAATGTGTGGTCATGATAATTTTTATTGGCTATTTTTATTAATATTTAAAAGCTTTGGTTGTGATGTTTAAAAGCCCTCAGGTAAAGGATTAGGGCTAGGAAGTAGGTAAAAGAGTAGGAGAAGGGGTGTTGGTATGGAGAAATAGGCAGGGGAAAAAGAAGAGAGAGAGAAAGTATTCGTCTATCTCAAAGTAGTCATTGAAATACCTTTCTATTCTGTGTTACTCATGCCCTCCTTTTGCCCAAGAGAAAATAAAGGTGAAAGAATGGGGTAAGGAATATGGAAAGAGATTTGGTAATATAAAAAAATGTAGAAAAATGGAAAATAATAAATTGAAACAGGAAGGGGGAGAGGTTGACAGAAACTTAGAATCACAAAAGATAGAACTAGTTGTTCAGTAGTTTCAGTTATGTCCAACTCATCGTGATCCTGTGGACCATAGCATTCCCTTCTACTGGACCTTAAAGATCTAATATAACTCTCTCAATATACAGATGAGGAAACCAAGGCCAAGAGAAGTCAAATGCCTTGTTCTAGATCAATAAGTTACTACTT
This sequence comes from Trichosurus vulpecula, assembly GCF_011100635.1. NCBI lineage: Eukaryota > Metazoa > Chordata > Mammalia > Diprotodontia > Phalangeridae > Trichosurus > Trichosurus vulpecula. The sequence goes on along the minus strand of NC_050574.1, from coordinate 295,450,774 downwards.
ACTTTCTCTTTCCTTTTACTATTAAAGAATAAAAATAAAAAAAACTTTTGCTGGTTGTTGTTTTTCAGTCATTTAGTCATATCTGACTAAATGACCCCATGGACCATAGCACACCACTCTGATGTCAAATCTTTTAGCACTTTAATAGTGTACATGGGTTTTTTGTTTGTTTATTTTGGCAAAGATACTGGAGTGGTTTGCCATTTCCTTCTGTAGTAGATCACCTTTTGCCAGAATTCTGTTCTGTGACCTGTTGATATTAGGTAATCCTGCAAGTACAGTTCATAGTTTTATTGAGCTACACAAGCCCATTTGCCATGACAAGGCAGTGATCCAAGACTTCCGAGTTGAAAAAAAATGAGAGGAAGGCTAAGGATAGCTATCTTGACCTTGGGAATCTTTGGTAATGGACTCAGAGGTCTCAAAAGGTCCTGCCTACCCTGCTTCATCCAGATCAACCTAGGCATCATGAACTAAGCAACTTCAGCTGTTTCCATGATCCAGAACAATCAACATCCAAAAAAAGGTTAAGAAACAAGAAGAAAATTTAGAAATTTATGCTTATTGATCCCTGAGCTTACTCAGCACCCCTCTCCCACTTTTCATGCTACTGGCAGCAAGACTACACTAGAATACCCAAGGACACAAAAGAGAATTACATCAAAACCCACCTCTACCTCTCAGTATACTTGCCCACTTCCCAGTTCCAAGCTGTAGAAGTTTGATGGAGCCTCAACAATCACCTTGGCCATGGCCCTTCAGGAGCAAAAGCCTGCTAGGGGCTACAAACCTGAAGCGCTAGCACTGAAAACTCTGAACTTGCCAGTGCCAGGTAAAGTAGGCTTTGAATTACTGGTGATGGGCCATAGAACTGAGAAACAGAGGGAGTGGGACAGGTCACCATGACAAGACACAATAGATGTAGAAGGCTATGAAACACTCCTCCAAGCCTGATGGAAAAAGAAAAACATCCAGTTGGGACCATTTCTGACCACTCAAACATTAGTTGGGACAGAAATATAGGTTAGTGAACCATGAATTGACCAGTGTAGGAGGAATCTGTGATGCTTTGAGATCCATCCCCCAAAGAAACTATCATGAAAATAGAGGGACTCAGGAATGGAGTGATGGGGAAAACAAGGTAGGGGGGAAAATTCTGAAAGTATCAAAGATTTCAGGAAAAGAAAACAAACATCTCAGAACAGTTAAGTCAATAGGAAAAACAGTAACAGGAGGAAATATGACCTCTGGGTTTAGTGAACAAGTTCAGGCATCTATGAATAAATATGGCAAAATGGAAGAAAATGATCCAACACTTAATGAGACAAAAGACCCTGTGGAATGTGAGAACATGGAACCACAACATGCTAATGCTGAGTAGACTAAAAGAGAATTGAGGATCATGAGAACAGAATTTATGTCCTGCACAGCAAAAATAATGAACAGAATAGGAAAAATGGATAGGCAATGGCAAGCCTCATCAAAGAAACAAAAGACAGAAAAATAGATTGAGAAGACAAATACATAGAAGTGAAGGATAACCAAAAAGAAAAGAAGCAAAAACCAAAAATATTAGGAGAAAATATGCTCACTGTACAGTCAAAATATATGCATCTCAAAAACAGAATGTACAGAGACAACTTAAAGATCATAGATCTCACAAAAGAATACTATAATATAAAACCTTAATACAGTAATGAAGGAAATAATAGAAGAGAACTGCCCAGAACTTCTGAACATAGAAAATGAAATTCCAGATGGAAAAAAATATTACAGATTGCCTCCAGAAAAGAAAAACAAAACAAGGTTATAAACTTCAAGACACTTAGTAGTAAAATTTAAGCATTCAATTTAAAAACTACAAGTTTTTCAAGCCATCAGGAAAAGACCTTCAAATACAAAAGAAAGGACTTTCATGTAATGCAATACTATTCAATATCCTCTAGAAGAAAAGGAGGGGAGAATGAAATAATGTTATCCGAAGAGCATTGGAGCACAGGATGCAGTCCAGGATGACCTTTCCTGAAAATCTGAGCTTAGCCATATAGGAAAAAAGATGGGCATTCGGTAATAAAGAAGTTTCAAATATTTTTAGAAAGAAAACCAGCACTAAAGAAATTATTTTCTTTTTAAACACTCCAAACAAAAGGATTGCAGAAGTGACCAGATGTAGACAGAAATAGCAACAGAGTGACAAGAGACCAATAAGAGACTTCTTTCCAAAGGTATACAAGGACACAAGGGTGACGGTAGAAATCTGGCAGAGATTACAGTGAAAAGGTAGATATCGGCATTATGGACACAACTGTGTTGGCAAACAAAATGTGCTCTTAGCCCTCAGTTCAATCAAGTGCCCTTGAAAAGTTTGGCCTTTGTTTCCTTGATTAGATTGGGAGTCCTTGGTGACCTCCTTACCTCAGGGGAGGCCCTAGTTTACACATGGGTTTGAGGGACAGGTTTGGGACATCAGAGGCTTTTAGATCACATGGGTTTAAATTGCCTCTTTGTGACGATTTTAGGTCACATGGGTGAGTCACATGTGTGACTCACCCTTGACCCTGAAAAAGATATAAAACCAGGGGTTGGCTTTCTCTTTTTCAGAGCTCTTACCCACAGCCGTGGTGGCATGCGTGACTCTTGGCCAGCCCTTGTTATGAGCTCCCAGGCTGAACTTAGATATTGGTAACTATGAATTGTATTTGGTCTGTCTGTTGATGTTTGTAATTTGTTTGTATTTGCTCCGAAGTTCAGGGTTCTGGCTTTTTCCCATGGACTAAGTGAGTGGTATTTGTGTGCTGAATTAAAGTAACCTTGTCAACTGCTTAACATTGCTTTCCTTACTAAAGCAGATCAAAAGAACCTGGGATTTTGCAGCGTGCTGGTAGTGTGCTTGTTGTTGGGCTTGTGTTGCTCTTTCACCCCCACAACAGCTGCTAACCAGATTGTTGAAACAACAACCTGGCAATACCCTGTCAACAGATGAATGTTTTTGTGAGACTACATTACAACATGAGAGGGTGTATGAAGGGGAGTGGTGGGTAATCAGGAGGATAGAGAGGAGAGAGTGATACACAGAATCAAATGAAGGGCTAGCGATATGGGGAAAGTGAACTCTGTGGTCTCAGAAAGAGGTAAGTCTGCAGAATAGTGGGTGAAGAGGAGAGGGTGTAGAGATTAGAAAGGGGAGGAAAGGAAGGAGATCTTACTTTGGAGGTAGGAGGGTGATCCACTGATGAATGCTGCTGAGGGTGAAGGGAGATGAGAACCTTACACTGAATCAAGGTCCGGGGAATTTGGTGCCTCAAAAATCTGGTTGTCCTAGAAGGTAAGCTAGGTAAAGAAACCCCTGAGGGCAATTGGCACCTGAAGGAGTGGGGGAATATGGACACAAGGAAGAGAATTCCAGGCATGTGTAGAAAAAAAGAGAGAACAAAACAAATAAATACTAAACTCTTGAAAAAAAGAGAGGTCAACAAGAGAGAGTATAGATAAATAGCTGGCAGAGGGACTCACTACTATGGGACAGTGTGCTCTTTGACACAAAAAAAGGATACTATTCTGAAAGTGAGTCATAATGGAAAAGGAGACCTCATAGGGTAAGCACTACAAGGCAGTGGCAGAAAATACCTAGAGTGAGAGCCTAGAATAGGTACCTTGGAAGCCTTGACTATAAAAGGAATTGAGAGAAAATAGACATGCTAGATGACTACAGGGGTCATGAACCAGAGAATGAGGTTCTAGGGTAAACATGTAGAGAAACCAGATAAAGAAAAGTAAGAGACTTGTTTCTGGAAAGGGGTACAAAAATGAAATTAAAAAACTGATGAGCAGAACTAGCTAAAAGGGAGAAGAGGAACATGGAATCTCCTTGATTGAGAGGAAAAAAAGAGGGGGAAGAAATATATACCCATACAAAAGCATGAGAAAGGGACAAATAAGCAAAACTCTAAAGGGAAAGGGGTAACCAACATTTTAGGGGATCGGGGAAGGGAAAGAAAGCCAGTGGGAGGAGCTCCACCTAAACAACAATGACAACAAAAACAAGCTAAAGTAAAATAATTGAAGGAATACAATACCGTGCTTACAATAGAAGAAGGGAAATATCACAACTTGGGAAAAACAATTTTACAGACGTGGAGGAAAATATAAATCTAACTTATATCTTTAAATGTGAATGGATTAAACAATCCAATAAAAAGAAACAAGACAAATTGAATAAGAAAGCAAAATTCTACCATCTGATGCTTAGAATGAATGCATTTAAAAAAACAAAGACATACACCTATCAGATTGGCTAATATGACAAAATAGGAAAATGATAAATGTTGGAGGAGATGTGGGAAAACTAGAATACTAATTCACTTTTGGTGGAATTGTGAGCTGATCCAACCATTCAGGGGAGCAATTTGGAACTACACCCAAAGGGCTATAAAATGTGAATACCTTTTGACCCAGCAATACCACTTCTAGGGCTATATTCAAAAGAGACAACAAAAATGAGAAAAGGACCCACATGTATAAAAATATTTCTAGTAGTTCTTTTTGTGGTGGCCAAGAACTGGAAATGGCGGGGATGCTCATCAACTGGGGAATGGCTGAACAAGTTGTGGTGTACGAATATAATGGAATACTAGTGTGCTATAAGAAATGATGAACAGGAAGACTTCAGAAAAACCTGAAAGACTTATATGAACTGATGCTGAGCGAAGTGAACAGAACCAGGAGAACATTGTACACAGTAACAGCCACAATGTGCGATGACTCACTTTGGCAGACTTAGCCCTTCTCAGCAATACAAGGTCCTAAAACAACTCCAAAGATAGAAAATGTTCATGATAGAAAATGCCATCCACATCCAGAGAAAAAACATGGAGTCTGAATGCAGAGTGAAGCAGACTGTTATCTTTTTTGTTGTTGTTCCTTTTTTTTCTTTATCACGGTTCTTCCCATTGATTCTAATTCTTCTATACAACATGACTGTTATTAAAATATGTTTAATAGGAATGTATATGTAGAGCCTATATCAGATTGCATGCTATCTTGGGGAGCAGGGAGGGGAGGAAGGAGGAGAACATTTAAAACTTAGGGAAATGAATGTTGAAAAACAAAAATACATTAACTTTTAAAATAATAATAATAAAAACAAAAAGATGCAAAAAATAAAACTAAAATAGGAAAAAATTACTGTGTATCAAGTGAATAAAAAAATCTGGAGTTGCTGTCATGCAATCAGACAAAGTGAAACAAACACTCAAAAAATAAAAAGGGACAAAAAATATGCTGAAAAGAAACAGATTACAAACCCTGCAAAATGGCACAAATGATAAAAAATGGAAACAGTCAGTATTAGAGAGTTATGGGAAGATAGGTACATTAATTCATTGTTGTATTATAAATTAGTAGAATATGTATTGTAAAGTAATACAACTATTTTGGAAAACAATTCGGAATTATGCAAGCAAAGTGATTAAAATGTCCCTACCCTGTAAACCAGAGGCTCCATTATTAGTTTTATAGCCTAAGGAAGCCAACAGTAAGAAAAAAGTTCCCATACTACTCCACAATATGCTTTTTATGAAAGCTAAGAATTGGAAACAAAACAAATGCCCATCAGTTGGGGAATCCCTAAACAAACTCTGGCACACAAATGTAATAAAATACTACTGTACTATAACAAATGACATGTATGATTAATACAGAGAAGCATGGAAAGATATATATGAACTGATGCAGAGTAGAGTAAGCAGAGCCAAAAAAAACCAAATCAAAACAACAATCTTCACAGTAACCACAACAATATAAATGGAAAGAATGATGACACACCAAAAAAATCAAAAGTAAATGTAACAAAATTGTAAAGATCAAGAGGTAAAGAGGTATGGGAAGACACCACAAACCTATCTCTCTGGAGGTGGGAGATCCACAGGTGTTACACATTGCACATGCTTTCGACTTTTTCATTGTATAGATTAGTTGTGTTGACATTTTTTTCCCTCTCTAAAAAATACAATTTGTCTTATGGGATATTGCTGGGGAGAGGGAGGGATATGAAGAATACTATTGTCATAAAAGCAACAGAAAATATCAATAACAAAAACATATTAAAATGATATAAAATATTTGAATAATTCATAGCTCTCTGGGAGCAAGGAAAGGGAGGAATGTAAAAGGGAATTAGGTGATATACAAACAAACATGTCAATGAAACTATAGTTTTAAGAAGTTAAACAGATGAGTTTATATTTCACCCTAGAGGCAAGAAAGATTGTTGAGTAGTGGAGTAACATAATCAGATATAAGTTTAAGGGAAATCATTTTGGCTACTTTATGGATGATTAACTGGAACTGTGATGGACTCAAGACCAGGAGACCAATTAGGAGGCTGTTTTACTAGTTTAGACATGAGGTGATGTGGGCCTGAACTAGTATTTTAAGTGTGTGGGAGAAAAAAAATAAGAAGAGAAAAGGGGTCAGATGCAAGACATGTTGGAGAGGTAGAACCATTAAGAAATGGTTCTTCCTTCCTCTCTTCAAGACTTGGCTATTTGTGGAGTGAGGAAGGGGGTGTCTAGAATCACAGAAATATTATAAACCTGGGAAACTAAAAGAATGGTTGTCAGTGACAGAAATATGTAAGCTGGGAAGACAGGAAGTTTGGGGATGAAAGGTCTGTAATACAGAGAATCTCATCTCCAGTTTCATCCTGGCTCACTTTGTTCTGATCAAACATTTAATTTTCAAATCTTTCCTTGTGTCTGTTCATAATATTCCCCCAGTTTAATATTTTCTATCTGTTCAGGAAGGAGACATAAACTTTTGATGTAACCAAGGTAGGAATTTGTTTTGCTTGATTATACATATTTATTATAGGGATTTTTCTTTTCTTTTTTTCTTTGAAATGGAGAAAAAATAAATGATTGTTAATAGAAAAATAACAGAAAATGAAAGATAACAAATTAAAATTTCTATTTGCCTCATTCTATCTGTCTCTTCCTCCATGTATGACTCTGCTATAAATCCATCTTTCCCAGGAGGCTTCCTTAGATAATACAAAGCTTGACCACTTCCTTTAGGTCTTCCTCCTCTTTTCCCCATTAAAACCCATAGTCAGCAAGCTCTGCCTTTTATACATGATGTTACTTCCTTCTCAATAAGTTATCTGCAATCCAGTCCTTATGTTGAATTTCAAACCAGAAAAGGAATTTCAGAATTTAACTGTAAATTCATACTGCAAAATGGGGCTGTTCATTCCATATCTTGTCAAAATAGAAAACAATATAGACCCGAGTCCCAGTCTTAGCTTTGTCACTTACTAACTACAGAAAATTGGGCAAGTCACTTCATTTTTCAAAGCTCTAACTTCCTCATCTATAGAATGAAGAAGTTGCTGTCCTGACACTAACGTAATTTAGCTTTTGATTCTATTCTTAAATGTAAGACCTGATTGCTTCAATGTTCTGGTTACCTGAATCACCTCTGAAAACATTAAAATATTCTCTCTCTCTCTCTCTCTCTCTCTCCCCCTTTCTCACTCTCTCTCTCTTTCTCCATATATACATATATAATATCTAGATAAATACATAGACATACACATATATACATATACTTATATATACATAAATGTAACAAAATATATGTAAAGATACATAAATTTGTATGCTTCTGTGTATTTTATGGTAAAGAATTAGGGTAATTAAAAAAAACAACTTCCTACAACTAGGAGCTATATTTGTTCTATCCTCGGTGCCCAGGACTGTGCCTGGCACTTAGAAGGTGCTTCAGTAAAGCTCACTGATTGATTAATAAGAATCCATGTCCCTTCTTTTCCACTGTCATATGCCACATCTTACTTAGGTAAATATAATTTGGTGCCATAATGTGAAAAATAACCCACATGAGAATTCCCTCACTTCTATAAGGAAAGTATTGGACTGAATGATTTCCAAATTACTTCTGGTCAGTAGTTCATGATATTATGAATGTGGAGATTTCTGCAAATCTTTTTGCTAGATTTGGGGAAGGGACACAGAGGGAGAAAAATAAAATCACCTTCCTCTTAGTTCTCTCACTTTGCACTCATCTTTGCTGTCAGATGTTATCCGCCTTCATCTTTTTCCTTTGAAAAATAAGTCTTAAGAGAAGATATTTTCTATTTCCCCCCTTTAGGCAGCTTTCTCTCTGTTCCTGCAACATTAGTCCTATCACTGATTCAGTCCATTTATTTTTTTAAAAATATCTTGCAAGCACATCTGACAGAGTTGCCCCTAGGAAGAAACCATTGGGAGCATTCTATAAACAGGCACACACAGAGGCCATGTTGCACAAAGTGCCTACTTGGTGCAGTAATGCACTTCTTCCCAAAAGCCAAAGCCTGGTCAGTCCAGGTTCTAATTCTTCTCAGAAGCACCCCCTTAACACTTCAGATTACCATAATCTCTCCCTCCTCTGGAGGTATATAGCCTTTATTAAGTGTACTATGCAAATGTATCTACTTCTTATTTTATTCCACAATTACATGGGTGTGGGACATACTTTCCTAACTAGATGCCATTGTCTTAGAAATCAGAGACTAAAGCTTATACTTGTTTGTATCACCCCACAGTGCATATAATATATACTCAAAGCAGATGAAGTAACCCAGTGAATAGAGTGCTAGATCTGGAGTCAAGAAGACTTTTGTTCAAATCTGGCCTCAGACACTTGCTAGCTCTCTGATTCTGAATAAGCCACTTTTCTGTCTGCTTCAGTTACCTCACCTGTAAAAATGGACATAATAATAACACTAACTCTTAGGGACTTTGTGAAAACAAAATTAAATAATATTTGTAAATTACTTGGCAAAACTTGAAGCACTCCATAAATGCTATTATTCTTCTTGTATGTACTAGGTCATAAATTTAGAGTGAGAAGGAGCCTTAGCAGTTATCTTGTCTAATGCCTTCTATTTATAGCTGGAGAAACTGAGGCTCAGAAAGTTAGATAATTTGTCCAAAGGTACACAAATAGTGGCAGGGCCAGGATTCAAATTCAGATTCTCCAGCATGAAATCCAGAGCTCTTTTCACTGTCTCCATTAATAAGACTGGCATCATTGGTATGCAGTAACCTTTAGGCTCTGTAATAGGCCCTGGAGGCCATGACTGTTTTAATATTACACAAAACATCCAGAGTTTGAACACATCTGGAAGCTGAAGTTCACTTTTCACTTTTCATCCTGACATGTAGGTGAAGCCGGTGTATCCATGGACAAACCAACACAGAGAGTAGACTTATCAGCTAAAATCATTCAGGGCCCCAGGTCTATTCTTTAGGAAAATGAAAGGGATGAGAAACTTGACCTGAATTATCTATGCTGGATTTCTCCATCCATATTCTTATCTAGCTCAACCTTGTGCTTTGCTATTTAGGCATAGACTATGTTGTTCATAGCACCAAATATCCAGATGTTTCATGGTATTTAGCAAAATGATATAATTAACTGAGGCACAACCTTGGTTTCAAGTCTCTGGACATATTTACCTGTGAGGCAGGGGAGGGAGTGTCTCTTGAAGTACCAATGAAGTAATATGAGGAAACTAATTAGAATCCCTAACACTTTGAGGCAGTCACAACTGTCTGGACTGCTATTTGTGATTTTTTTGTCTTAATGAACATTATAGCCCCACGAAATACTAACATCCATTGTGCAATTACACAGTTCATTAATAAAACAGCAATGAATTTTTGCTGGACTTGATTCCTTCAATGTGAATTTTTTTTAAAAGTAATTTTCTCAGTCCTTTCAAAGCATTTATAGTATAATTGGTCTTGAACCTCCCAAAGACAACTTTCCTCTCTTGTTTGGAAGACTTGCCTAGTTTGAGTTATGCTCAATTTACGCCTTTATTCATTTCAAGAGCCTTTGAAAATCATCATTTCAAAGCTCTAACACTCATTACTTTAAGAAAAGAGTTGAAGAAAAAATGTTTGATATAGCAGAAATTTTTCTTTAAGTCTCTTTTCCTATGTGTGTACAAAGATGCTAATATCCAATTCTGCTGTTATTTCCTTTGCATATTGATTATCCTTAGTCTCCCCATCTGTGACCATCTTTAGTTTCTACATCTATAAAATGAAAGGTTTGGTAGCTCCAAGGTTTCTTCTATCTCTAAGGTTAGAAAACTTTTACCCTCTGATCCTGCTCCATCTTGACGAATCTTTGGGGTGGTGTCTCTTTTGCCTACATTTGCCTGAAAGCCCAAATCCACAAAATGTCATCTGCTATTAATTCATTTACAAAGATGGTAGCTCTATGAGAACTCACGTATTAGTGGGAGGGATTGTTTAATTTATTTCTTTTCTATATTTACCTGATGGCTTTTGCTTTTTACCTCACAGACAATTACTGATAAATTCTCTCCTCCCTAGCGAATACCTCTTCTCTCTTCCCTCCCCCTCTTTGAATCCACCAACCATCCCTCGTAAGAAAAGAAAATGTTAGGCAAAAATACTATAAGGTAAGTCTGACTGTGCAAAATTTCACATCCTAGGTCCCTCATTTCTACACAAAGAGAATGAAAGTATATTTCATCATGACTTTCCCTGCTTTTTACTATTATTTTCATTTCTATCTTCATTATAACTATATTTTCCTGGTATTAATTCATTCTACATAAGTTCATAGAAGTCTTTGCATTTAAAATACTCACATTTGTGATTTTCAAGCCCAAAGATATATTTCATTATATTTACATAACACCCTTTTTCAATCATTCATAAGATGACAGCTGAGAGCTAGTTGGGACCTCAGAGGTCATCTAATCCCAAACTCTCTCTCATTTTACAGAAAAGGAAATCAAGGCCATGGAATTAAAGTGTTTTGTCCACTTTAAACTAGATAGTTCCAAGAAGGGCTAGGATTAGAATTTGGCTTTTTTTTTTTTCTGATTCCCAACCCTCTGTTCTCTCCCCACCCCCCATATACCATTCTCCAATTGATAGGCAGCAAATTGTTTTCAGCTGTTGGGGTTTTGTTGTTTCTGTTCCCTACCAAAAACAAAGTGCTGCTCTGAGTGTTTTTTATATATGGAATTTTTTTCATTCTGCCTTTGACCTAATCGGGCTATATACCAGTGGTGCAGTCCTTGCATTTTAAAGGGTGGATGAGCATATTTTTCTCCCCACCAAGAGAACCTGACTCAATTAATGATGGGTACAAATTTCATCAAAGGCAAGAATAAGCCATTGTGGAAAGAGAGAGAGACAGAGAAACAGAGACAGGGACAGAGAGTGACAGATAGAAAGACAGAGACAGAGACTGAGAGAAATAGAGATAGATAAATAGACAGAGAAAGAGAGAAGAAGTAGGAAGAGAAGAAAGGAATGAAGGAAGAAAGGAAGGAAGGAGGGAGGAAAGAAAAAAAGAAGAAAGAAGGAAAGAAGGAAGGAAGGAAAAAAGGAAGGAAGAAAGGAAAAAAGGAAGAAAGAAAGGGAAAAAGGAAGGAAGGAAAAAAGGAAGGATTAATGGAGGGAGAGAAGGAAGAAGTAAGGTAAGTAAAGAACGATGCTGAGTTCTGCTGTTATTAAAGTAAGCTTTATTGCTGCTGTTATTTTTAGACAAATTGTAAACTGAAAGCTAGCATCCACTTCTAGCACTAAAGAATCAAAGATACTTTAGAGTTGCAGGTCATTGTGATACCTGTTTGTTTTTTAATTGCACAGCTTCTTGTGAAGGGCCTGTTAAATAGCTAGTTCCAGCTTCTCTGTTTCCTCAAGCAGCCAATCCCATAAACACTACTGCCACCTTCTGATCTTCAGTTGAAAATTTAAAAAGCTGGTGGCTAATAAGGAGTCATTTCCAACAAATAATGCCCAAAGGATTGCAAATTAGTGACATTCTCGCTGCTTTTGTTGAAAACTTCACTGTCCTCGTTACCACCACAATCATCCTCATCATCACCACTTCTATTTTCTTTTTTGTGGATTCTCTCTTTCTCATGGTCACCTTCTTTCAAATGTTGTTTATTCCCAGCCCCAACAAATTTCTAAGCTACATTCATGGGTTTCTAAACACAGCCCCTCAACAGGCCATAAAATATGTCTGCTTATGATTTGGAAACCTCTATTTTATATTTCTATTATGCCAATAGAAAAAAAGGTAGGAACAATGTTTCCTCTTTTGGTGAGTTATTCTTCAGAAAAAGAGTTTCAACCCCTTTTTGTAAAAATCATTTTTAAAGCTCTTTGGTTTTTGCTAGTTCCCCATGGTTTACCAAAGTATATCCTTGCCTTATCAGATCCTCCCAAATATGAAATTTTCTGAACAATATTTAATTTGAAGGGTTGGAATTTATTGTTTCCCTTTCCTATTAATTTATCAGCTGTCATCTGGGTACAGTTCCTCTGCTGTTAGGTAGGGAGTCAAGAGCAATCCATAGGTGCATGTGTATTGCACTTTGTTTTCATCTACCTCTCCTCCCCCTTCCTTAGTTCTATCTCCTTCACATATTTTTGCATATATTTGTTTGAAATTTCAAAATTTTAAAAGATCATCAGAGGCACCTTTAAAGGGAAACAAAAATTGCCAAAAGATAGGATGTATTCTGAAGTGTCTATTGGGATGGGGGGTGGGGCATTTGCCTTGATTAGAAACATTTCAATGTCATTTGCATGTATTTAAGTTTCAGATATTTTCTTGGCACCAAATGGCAAAGCAACCTCTTTCTTCAACTTATTCTGCCTCCATAAGTTAATGCTCCTGACATTTGATTTGTATAGCAGAATGGTGTGTGGCATCATACCCCTGATTTACTATTGTCAGAAATGAATGAAGTCGTGTCTCTTCAGAGAAGTTCCCATGATTGGATTGGTACTGTCCATGGATAGACAATGTATGGAAAACTAGGTATTATGCTGCAGGTCCACACTAGAGTCCTTATTGGGGATGTTAATAGAGAAAGCAAAGGAAGCCTAGAAAGAGGTGACAGTGAAGAATCATAAAATTGTGGGATCATATTATATAGACCTTAGGGGGCAAATAAGGTTTTTAGATGTCATCTAGGGATCGTGAGCCAGGAGTCAAATCAGGAGCCAAAATGGGAGGATTAAGAGACAATACAGGCTCTTGATGGTGTTTAAGAGATTATTGTTTTGTATTATATTTGTATTGTTTATTCAAATTTCCACAATGGTTTTATGCTAATGTAGTAGTCTAAGTTCCTTAAGAAGTCTGGCAACCATGAGGACAGCTGGGCCTGTACAGTGATGATTGTTGTCACCATCACCACTATCACTTTTGTTATCATTATCTTCACTATTACATTTATATAGCATTTTAAGGTTTCAAAGTGCTTTAGATATGTTATCTCATTTGATCTTACCTTTAGAATACTTTAGTTTGAAGAACAGGTGCACTATCCTTTGATGCTTTGTGATATGGTGAAAAGAACACTGGCTTTGAAGACAGAAAAAAAAACTGACTTTGAATCTTGTCTCTGCCATGTACTACTTGGGTGACCCTGAGTAAGTCAATTGATCTCTCATGACCTCAGCCTCCTTATCCAAGGATCCTTCCAGATCTAAAGAGTATAATTCTACTTTGATGTGTAATTTCAACAAGTGAGAACATTCTTTATGCTCTTATAAATTGCAACTCCTTACCTGTTTTTTCATCCTGTAGCAGTTTCTATCTTATCACTTTCTATAATCCTCCAAACACCCAATACAATGTATGCTTTCTTCTGTTTCTTTTAGTGTTCCAGGAATCACAATGTAACACTAGATTTCTCCTCCATCTTACAATATGACTTTTACCTTCAATTCTTTTCCTAGTCATACATCAGAGAATTATAGATTTATGGACAGAAGAAACTTTGAAAATCATCTAGTCCAACTCATTCTTTTTACAGATGAGAAAACTGAGTCATGAAGGAGATTAAATGAATTGTCCACAGTTACAAAGGTAGTAAGCAGTAAAGACAAAACTCAAAACCAGGTCATAGGGTTATAGCATAGTAAACATAGAGCTAGAGGGGACCTTAGAAATCATTACCTCATTTTAAAGATAAGGAAACTGAGACCAAGATAAGTGATTTGCCCAAGGTCACATAGGTAGTGAATGACAAAGCCAGAATTTGAACTATGGACCTCTGATTTCAGTTCTAACTCTTATTTTACTACACCATGCTGACATGTCTCTTACTGTATTTGTTTACACAAGTAATTGTTGGTCAAGGGGTGCAGGGTTTTCCTTTGCCTGATCCGTGACCTTTATACCCAAGAAAGGCCATATTTTGTATTGTAAATCAGTGGCACCTATCTTTTTTATAATTATGTATTAGATATCCTAATCTGAACTCTGGCTTCTCAAAGATGATTGATAAGAATTAAATTAATGAGGGGTTTCTTGGGTTGCTGCCTCCCCTGCCAAACTCGAGAGCTCAGCAATGATAGCTTCAAGATCTCCTCTAAGTCACCTCTTCAAGGAGTAAACTTGATTTAGCCAGGCAACAATGAATTGAATGAAGACACTTTCATTTACATTTAGTGTAGATTTAATTCCCGATATCAAAAGGAATTGTTTATTTTTTTTTACCTTAAACACAATAGAATCATGTCTATGGCATATTGTAGCAACAATATGGCTAGCAGCTACTGTGGCTGTGGAAGACCAACAACAACCAGCAGGCAGAAGGGCTACTAGCACAGGTTCTTTGATCTGCTTTTCTAAGTAAAGCAACTTTAAGGGGTTAGCAATCACAGTTTAATTTAACATACATATATCATTCACTTAGGTCAGGGGGAAAAGATCAGCCCCCTGAACTTCAGGGCACATACAAACAGAAATGACAAACATCAACAGACAGACTTTGTCTGATCAAGTCAATGTACATAGTTGCCAGAGAAGAACCAATGGGTCTGGGTTAGCAAAGCTGGGAGGCAGTTACAATGGCTTGCCCAGAGTCTCAACACTCCTTCCATTAGCGAGCCCCAAAAGTCAAACACCAACCTTATTTTATACCTTATCTTATACACCAGTTGCAGGGCCCTGGGGCACTTGATTTCCTCAATGTGGAGAAGAACTTCAACAAAGAACAGTGAAAAGTCCCATTTAGGGTGTGGGAAAGTTAGTTAAACCCTAGTACCACCATATACTGTGTTTCCAATCAATGACTCCCAATTGTCTTAGTGCTGAGAAACATTCAAGACAAGATCCCATTTTGCTAGCCACATTCAAACAAAGATCAGAATCATTAAAGGCAATTAAGAGAAGAACAGCCAAAAGCCCTGCCCTGATTACCACTACAGATTAAAATCAGCTAATTAGGAAACTAAAAAGGAATCAACCATGGTTTGGTCCATGCCATGAAAAATAACCAGTATGACTGATTTTCATACTGGAACTGTTGATTCTTTTTATTTCCACAAAGTCTGCAACTAAAAACCACCTTGAAGAAGAAGCATAGTTGAATTTAGTCAACCATTTAATAGTCAGTTACTAACTAATTAATTTCCAAAGATTTGGTTGGTTGACTGAATTCATCCATTTAAAAAAAAACTCTGTGTGTGTGCGTGTGTGTGTGTGTCTGTGTGTGTCTGTGTGTGTGTGTGTGTGTGTGTGTGTGTGTGTGTGGTCATAGCCAGAACTGACTGGTTGCTCTGGTATCACCAAGACACAATCACAGATTTTTCCATTTATCTTATCTCAGGGTGATTTTTCACCCCTTTAAAAACAGTCAGTTGGATCATACATGACACTCAATACTGCCTTATTAACCAGAAACTAAATGAGCATTCAGGAAATTTAATTGAAAGCGATACCTTGAATGTTAATGAGTGGCTGGTCAGGAGGAGATTGATGTTCCCAGCTGCAAACCCTGCCTGAAGAAAGATGCCACTAAGACCTTGGTACCAGAGCCAAGCTAAGTTTCCAACTGTCATTTCTTTCATGCTTCAAATCCCCTTCCTACCTCTTTTAAGGAACATCAGGAGAAGTCTAATTCTCTCAGTCATCCACATGTTCCCCCTGGTCTGACTCTGTCAACGTCCTGAAGAGAAGCCTCAGACCACTGGCTGATTCTCCCTGCATCAAGCAGCACATCTGCCAAGAACCAGTTTGCACTATTAGGGAAGGAAAGCAAAACTGCTGTGACTGGGGATTTATCAGAGAGAAAGGACAGTAGTGCTGTGGAAGGGGAATATTTACACTCATTTGCTTCAGAGGTTTGACAGCCCTCACTAAAAATCTGGAGGAGGTATGGTCCTGAAAGTAGGGATCTGTGCAGTATGAGCCTTCCTAGCCATGGAGCCTAGAAACCTGGGACTTTGATTGGTGGACAGACATTTGCTCATCGCTGCTTTTGGCCAAACAGAGCCATGCCACCCAACCATACTTTTCTGCCTCTTCCTAGACAAGCTCTTAGAAGAGATTCGGCTAGAGTCATTAAGCCATTGAGTTGTTTCACAAGACAAAGTATTACATTTTAAAAGCATACTTCCTAGAATCCCAGAAATTGTTCAGTTGGTTTTGTTGCTGGTTTTTTTTTTACTTGAAGTCATTTCAATCCTGTCTGACTCTTTGTGACTCCGTTTGGGGTTCTCTTGGCAAAGATAATGGAGCAGTTTGCCATTTCCTTCTCTAGTTCATTTTATAGATGAGGAAACTGAGGCAAACAGGGCTAAATGACTTGCTCAGGGTCATATAACTAGTAAGTATCTGAGGCCAGATTTGAATTTAGGAAGATGAGTCTTCCTGACTCCAGGCCGGGCCCCAGTTGCCCTTCACTCTGCTAACTAGCTGTCCTGCTCGGTTACAGCCATGTCTTTTATAAATGAAGAAACTGAGTCCCAGGGAAGGGAGATTACTTCCCAAGCATCACAGAGGGAATAAATAGCAGACCTGCCATTGAGCGTAAAACTTCTGACCTCACTGCTTCTGAGAAAATGTATTTTATTCTTCTCCATTTTCAGGTGACTGTTACCTAAAGAAGGCTCACACTTTTAGAGAAGGCGTTAGTGTTGAGCTGGCCTTCAGCTGTCATTTATACAGGGTGACAGGACTACCAGTTTCAGTCTCACACAAGATTGTGAAGTGGGCAGTGTGTCTTTGGGGTTATACTACTGTATCAACCACATTTCCATCTTCTTAGGTATTCCTGCCTCAAGTTTCTGTCTTGTATGGTATTCCTGCATAGCATGCAAATTTTAAAGGAAAAGCTAAATGAATTACAGAAGGAAATAAACAGTAAAACTATACTAGTGGGGGACTTCAATATTCCTTTCTCAATGTTAAATAAATCTTACCATAAATTAAATAAGAAAGAAATTAAGTAGGTGAATAGAATCTTAGAAAAGTTAGATATAGTAGGCCTCTAGAGAAAACTGAATGGGAATAAAAAGGAGTACACCTTTTTTCTTGGTTGTACAGGCACCTTCACAAAAATTGTCCATGTATGAGGGTGTAATAACCTCACAATCATATGCAGATAAGCAAAAATAGTAAGTGTACCCTTTTCACGCCATAATGCAATAAAAATATATCAAGTAAGCATTGTGTGTAATGGGGATAATCTTAAGCCTTCCCAATAGGATCAGAGGAGAAACAAGTATGTCCATTATTACTACTATATTCAATATTGTTCCAGAAATGCTAGCTATAACAATAAGACAAGAAAGAAGAAATTGAAGGAATAAAAATCTGCAATGAGGAAACAAAACTGTCACTCTTTGCAGATGATATGATGGTATACTTACAGAACCCTAGAGAATCAACTGAAACAAAAACTAGTTGAAACAATTGAGCTTTAGCGAATTGCAGGATATAAAATAAATGTACATAAATAATCAGCATTTCTGTATGCTACCAAAAAGCAGCATTAGCTAGAAAGAAAAATTCAATTTAAAATAACTGCAGACAATATAGAATATTTGGGAGTCTACCTGCCAAGACAATTACAAAACACCTTTTGACACAAAGGCAGATCTAATAAATTGGAGAAATATTAATTGCTCATGGGTAGGTCAAGCCAATATAATAAAAATGACAATTCTGCCTAAGTTAATTTACTCATTCAATGTCATATGCATCAAGCTACCAAAGAGCTAGAAAAAAATTAAAATTTATGTGAAAGAAGAAAAAGGTCAAAAATATCTGATTAATAAATGAAAAAAAAATTGAACAGGAAAGTGGCCTAGGATTCCAGATTTCAAACTATATTACAAAGCAGTAATCACCAAAACAACCTGATACTGACTAAGAAATACAGGAGTGGGTCAGTGGAATAGATTAGGTACATAATACATAGTAGTAAATGACTATAGTAATTAAATATTTGATAAAATTCAAAGATTTTTAGCTTTGGAGGCTATAATTCACCATTTGACAAAAATTCCTGGGGGGGGGGGTGGCAGGAATAGAAAGCAGTTTGGCAGAAACTGGGCATAGATCACCATCTCACATTGCTTACCAAAATAACTTCAAAATGGATAAATGATTTAGAAATAGTGATATCATAAGTGAATCAGGGAAATTGGAAAATGTAGCTGTTGGATCTAAGGATAATAATTTATGATCAAATAAGTTATAGAGATAATCATGAGAAGTAAAATAGATAATTTTGATTACATGAAATTGAAAAGCTTTTGCACAAATAAAACTAATACAGCCAAAATTAGAAGAAAAACTGAAAAATGGGAAAAGTTTATAGCAATTTTCTCCGATAAAGGCCTTATTTCTCAAATATATAGTGAACTGAAACAAATTTATAAAAATAAGAACCATTTCCTAGTTGATAAATGGTCAAAGCATATGAACAGGCAGTTCTCAAAAAAGAAATCAAGCTATCAGTAGTCACATGAAAAAATGCTCTTAATCACTATTGATTAGAGAAATGCAAATTAAAACAACACTGATATATTGCCTCACATTATCTAATGTTATAGGAAAGGAAAATGACAAATAGTGGAGGGGATGTGGAAAAATTGGAACTTTAATGAACTGTTGGTGAAGTTGTGAATTAATCCAACCATGCTGGAAATCAATTTAGAACTGCCTCCAAAGAGCTATAACACTGCATACTCTTTGACCCAGCACCATCACTACTACTAGGTCTGTATGGTGAAGAGATCAAAGAAGAGGGAAAAGGTCCAGTTTGTACAAATATGTTAATAAAAGATCTTCTTGTGGTGGCAAAAAATAGGAAATCAAAAGGATGCTTATCAATTGGGGAGCAGATGAACAAGTTGTGGTATATGATTGTGATGTAATACTATTGAGCCATAAGAAATGATGAGCAGGATGGTCTCAGAAAAACATGTGCTATGAACTGATGCAAATTGGAGTGAGCAAAACCAGGAGAACATTGTACACAGTAACAACAATATTATAAGGATGATCAAGTGTGAAAGACTTAGCTACTCTCACCGTGACAATAATCCAAGACAATCCCAAAGGACTCATAACAAAAAATGTTCTCTCTTTTCAAAGAAAGAACTAACGAACTCTGAACACTGATTAAAGCATACTGTTTTTACTTCATTTTTCTTGTTTTATTTTGTGTGCGTGCATGTGTGTTTGTTTTCTTTTGCAATATGGCTAATATGGAAATGTTTTGCATGACTTCACATGTTTAATCAATATCAAATTGCTTTCCTTGACAAGAAAGGGCAGAGTCAGGAGGGAGAGATAGTTTTGGAATTCAAATTTTAAAAAATGATCGTTAATTTTTTTAAACATTTAATTGGAAAATATTTAATGAAATAAAAATATATTTAAAAAAAATACTAGGTTCAATCCTAGAATAAAAGTTAAAATTGTCTAAATTTGTCTTTGGCTCCCTGCAAACATCTCTTTTGGTGTTCTTCTCTTCCCTTTCACTAAATACACATATTCAGGTATTTGATGCCCTTTGCTGTCCAAAGGCTTCCCAAGTAAGTTTTCCCTCCCTATGTGGTAGTCCTATACTCTGATTTTCCCTCACCCTTCCCCACATCAAAATTTATTTGTTTTATATTTATTGCCTAGGCATGCAGTTACCATGTGACAAATTAACTAGGTCTAATATATTCATGAGCAGAAATGTGTTAATAGGCACACTCCTTTCTCCACAGATGAAAAGTTTTTATGGGTACATTAGGGGATAGGGATAGGGAATAGAAACTGGTTCTCTGGTTTCACTGGTCCTTATATCAATGCAGGCCAGAAATTTTTCTGAAACTTATGATATTAGAAAAGTCCAATACCGAGATATTAAAATAACAAAAAAGGCCAAATGATAATTGTTGGAGGGGCTATGGGAAAACAGACACACTAATGCATTGTTGATGGCACTGTGAATTAGACAAGATATCTTAGAAAGCAGTTTGGAACTATTCCCCCTAAGTGTTAAAACTATGTAACCTTTTAATCCAGTAATACCACTGTTAGATCCCAAAGAGATCAAAAAAAAGAATAGGACTCAAAGATACAAAGATATTTATAGCAACTCTTTTTGTTGTAGAAGGTAGCAGGAAATTAATGGGGGATGCCTATTATTTGGGAAATGGCTGAACAAATTATGGTATATGAATGTAGTGAAATATTACTTTGAGAAATAATTAAAGGGAGGGTTTCAGAGAAACTTGGGGAAACTTCTATGATCTGATTGGGAATAAAGTTAGTAAAACCTGGAGAAAAGTGCTATTTCCAGAATGTGCAAAATAATATTACATCTGGCAGAGTACTTACTAATAAAGATGCCAGAAAGATGTGACATGGGTAAAAGACAGAGAGGAGAAAGAGAAGGAAAAGTTAAGACAATCTAAAGAGAGACTGGGTAACCATCCTCTGACTGATTTCATTGAGGTCCACCCACACTTGTTATGACGACAGTTGTTTTTGTATTCATTAAAATCAGGAAAGGGTGTATTCACATTGTTCTCCATTCTGCCACTAACTCATTCTGTGAGTTAATTCAATGGATCCTAATTGCTTCATTTCTATTAGCTTCAGTTTTCTTATAAGCAGTATGAGCCCTCCAGAAAGTGACAGAGCTGACCAAGTAGAATTTGTGGGCTGGGGTTGAACCAGAAAGGGGTTGGGATGGGGGAAGGAGAGGAGAGGGTGGCAGCAAATATCTTTTTAGCGTGAGAGGACAGGAATCTGGCTGCTAAGTGTAGGTTCTTATTTGATGAAAGTGTTAGGAATAGCAATTGTTCCAGTAAATCTGGTTGGACAGATAAGACATGCATATGAGACAAATACCAACACAAAGAAGCACATACATGTCAAGCAAGTGACACAGGAAGCAAAAATTACAGAAGTGATAATAAATTTGTTTGTTTTTAACCAGACCTATAATTTCAGAGGTATGAGGAACTCCTAGGGAAGGATTTTCTCTACGTCTACAACTTATATCTTCGAGCGTTGCCTGAGCCACTGAAAGGTTAAAAGTGACTCACTCAAGGTCATACAGACAGGACATGTCAGAGGTGAGATTTGAATCAAATCTTCCCAACTCTAAGGCCAGGTTGTTATCAACTATAATATCGTGTCTCAATATTAGCTCTATTACCCAAAATGTTGTTTTGTAAGAGAGATCCAAAGGTCAGTCCACGAGACAGTATCTAGAAAACGCATGACCAGACAAGGAAGTGGACTGGTCATATAGTAAGAATGAAAGAGAATAAATGAGAAAGACCCATAATAAAAATCTTCCAATATATTGATTGATTAGTATATAAGAAGGTATTACAGAAAATCTTGGACAAAAATCATGCCAGATGATAATTATTTCAATCAAATTAATGAAAGAATGTCTTTGTATTAATTTTGATTCTGATTTTTTCTTTTTTCCCATGATAAGAACATCCTTTTTAGTTGAATTTCCTTAATTAGTAAAAAATGTCAGCTTTTATCCCAATGATAACTTCATCATTATTGGTTGACACTTCATTCAGAAAAAAAAAAAACTCAAGGAAATATTATTTATATCTCCACAAATTGAATTATTGTGAATTGTTCACTAGAGGACACTTTCTTCTCAACCGTTACTTTTATTTTGGTGGTTAATTACTCAACCAATAGATGGTCATAATTTCAAATGGGCTCAGTGCTGCACACAATCTCTTTCATGATACCCATTTTCTCTTCACAAAGAATAGAAAGATTTATAATCCTGCAGCTATCTTAGCTATCAAATTTCTACATGGTTCTCAGGAGCTCAGAGATGTAGTGGTTGGAAGAAATGCAGTAACATTAATAAGGTCATAATTTTTGAATTGAGAATGGTTCTTACAAATAACTTTTATCTTTCTAAGGAGACTATTATCATAACCAAATGAGATTAATGACAAGCTGGTCTTTATTCTCAGGCTAATGCTTTTTACTTGCTTTGTTCTTTCTTCCTAATAGTTGAAGGTGGTGTACATCGATGGTGCATGATAATAATATAATGGTGCATAGTGATTATTTCACAGATTTTGTGAAGTCTCATATTGGCAGAATTGACAAAAAATACGTGAATTTATCAAATCTTTCTCTCAAAGCCCTTTTCCTGACTTTCCAGACTTTAAAAACCATGCCCCAGCTGTTGTGTCATCCTGAAACTTTCCTCGATGCCTGAGACTTCCTCATTCTTATCATCCTGGAATATTCCTCCACAAGACCTGCCCCCTTCTCCCATTAGTGAGTACCTGCTGAGGCTTCCATTTTGTGGAGGAAATTAGACTGCCCAATTTTTATTCCTTTCCTGGCCCTTCTACTGACTTTTCAAACTTCAAAACAATGCTCCCATGCTTTGTGCCTTCATCTCTCTCTACCCCACCAGCCTTTTTTGTGTTTTTCCTTTTCAACTCTCTTTTGTGTGCTATCTCTTCAAATTAGAATGTAACCTCCTAGAGAAGCTATTTAATTTAATGGAGAATCTTTTTGATTCTCTGTATATCGCCGATGCTTAGTACAGTGTTTGTTTGTTTATTCCTCCTTTCTTCAAATCTCATGCCCCTCCCAACCAAATTTTATAAGCAAAACTGAATTTCAAAGTAATAATTTATATTTATATATTTACCTATTTTCTATATAAAATATGTCTTTGCAGTTGAATTAAATATGATGGGGGTGGGGGGAGACTCTGTGTGCCTTCAGAATTAGTTTAACAATTTTCACCTGACTCTTTGCCCTATGCATGAATAGATAGTCATGTCAGTATGTTTATCTTAGATTGTGGACTCTACAAGTGTGGAATTCAGTTCAAAGGGTTGTCTGTGTAATTCAATCCACAAATATTTACTAAGTACCTACTATATGCCAGCTACTGTGCTAGTACTGTAAATATAAAGACAAAAATAAAATAGTCCCTGACTTCAAGGAGCTTCCACTCTATCAAGGGATATAATATATACATACATAAATACAGGGTGTTCCTAAAGTCTGGAATCATAGGCAAAAAATGCATATTTTCAAGAAATGAAATGAATGAAATTTGCAACAACATTTTATTTAATTGGAATATTAACAAATAACATCTTCAATTGATTTCCATCATTTGTGATGCAAAGGTTGATGTGCTTTGCAAGATTCATGTGAACTCAGAGCAATAACTCCATATCGCCATCAATTTTAGCACATTCACTCCTTATGCATTCAATCAAGTCTGTTCCATCTGTGATTTTCATTGAGTACACCTTCTCCTTTGGCATACCCCAGAAAAAGAAGTCGGGGGGCTAATGTCTGTCAATATTCCGAATATTTCAAAATACGAGTTTTTGCATATGTGTCCAGACTTTAGGGACACCCTGTATATAAAAGATATAAGCAAAATAAACAAAGTTTTAGGAGTAGATCTGTGATTTCATTGTTATATGGAAGTCTTGGATAAGGTATGAAGAATGAAAGAAAGCTCATCTATTAAGCAATGATATTTAGATTATTAGTTTTATTCTCTTCCAGGTGTTCAGTCTTTATCCCACTTTTATCAGCTGTCTCTTTAAGTGTGTATTATTAGGTAAAAGGAATACTAGGGCAGCAAATATTGGTAGGTCATTCCAAATTCTTTACTGTAAAAATTCAAAGTATGTAATCAGGATTATCATTTTTTATATTAAAAAATCAAGACAATTTTGATGATTTTCCATATTCTTTCCCATTATTGTGCCTGCCTGGAAAACTGTATTTTTTCAAGACTTCTCAGTTATAGCCTCTGTTCAATTTCTCTTTAAAGATCCTATTATTGCAAACCTTTTAATGATCATAAATAAAGATTTCCTATTAAAGATAATGGGTTTACAGAGATCAGTCTGCAAAAAGGAAATGAGAAAAAAATCTTATTAAAGCCTATTTTCATCTTATAGATTGATCCACATCTCACCAATTATTTCTTTAGGTCTTGCTTTATCAATCTACCCCGCCTCTCTTCTTATGATATCCCATCAGGGTGACTAAAGTAAAATTAATTCTTAGCAATTTCCTAAGGCAAAGGGAAAAGGGGATGGACAACATTTTGGGTAGGAAATAAAAGACAAATGAAGGATGACTTCACTGCTAAGTACTGAAGCATACCAAAGGATTAGACATAGATGATGTTTAACAGCAATAAAAAAGGGATGATAATTAAACAGATGTCACAATAAAACAATGTTAAAGTAAAGAGGAGGGAAGATGGCAGCATGGACAGGGGCTGACAAGTCTCATGCCAAATAGAACATCCCTTAATATTCATCTACTGTTTCTTAATCAGTGTCTCAGGGTGAGTGATACTGTGAAAACTTCCTTAAAAAGTTATGATAGCATAAGTTTTCTCACTTCCCATTGTTGATTTCTCACCAGCAAGGTGGAATGTGTAGGCAGTAGGGAGGCTGAGCTGGAAAGAAAGGCACGGGTGAATTTCATGGGCACAGGGTAGGAGGGAAGCAGTGTTCATTATACCTAATCTATAGAAGAATTAACAACTAAGAAAAAAAAAGCACATCAAATGAGGAAGGAGACTTCCTTTTTTTTTCTTTCTTCCTACTTTCCTTCTTCTTCACCTGTCTCTGTCCTTCTTTCCTCCTCTTCCTCCCTCTTTCCCTCTTTCTACCACCCCTTCCTTTCTGTTTCTTTAATATTATAAGCTGTTTCTCTGTGTTAATAGTTCTCCACTTAGAAATCTAATTCAGAAAGAATTGGATAAAAATCTGAATACAAATTGACATCTTTATGTTGACAAAAGCACTGCCCATCCATCGGACTATTCTGAGATGGGGGTTTTATTGTTCAGACTTTTTCAGTCTTGTCCAACTGTTTGTGACCCCATTTGGGGTTTTCTTGGGAAAGATACTGGAGTGATCTGTCATTTCTTTCTCCAGATCATTTTACAGTTGAGGAAACTTAGGCAAATAGGGTTAAGTGAGCTTCCCAGGTCACACAGTTAATAAGTGTCTGAGGCCAGATTTGATCTCAGGAAGATGAGTCTTCCTGACTCCAGGCCTGACACTTTATCTAGAGCACCACCTAAATGCTCTGAGTTGGTGGGACGGGGTGGTGGTGAGACAGTACTAAGTAGTCTTTAACTTGTATTGTTACTTTTTAAAACTAGTATCCACCTAAAAAGGAGGTCCTAGAGGACCTAGTACCTGTCACAATTCTTGACAAATAGTTGTTTAATGAATATTTTGTGATATGACTCTAATTGACCTTTCTTATTCTTTCTCTAGCCCCACAAATTCTCTTGTAATAGTTTGTCATGCCTATAGATATTCATAAGGAAGAAAAATGAACTACCAAAACTCATTTAGAAAAGCTAATACTAAACTTGAGCAGAAAAGTTATAACTGGGCCTTTTTGTTCCCCTGGAGCAATCAGATGACAGTGCAATCTCAGGTAAATAGAATGTACAGCTGGGATGCTTGGAAACCTGCATGTGGATGGGAGTGGATAAGAGCTTTAGCCCATCACCTAGCAAATTCTTATTTTGACTATTCTTGCTTTTTATGAGCTAAAATCTGTTGTTTCTATGAGGTTGGATGACTGAAAATATTACAATCATCTACTAAATTTGATACACCAGGGCAAACTGTCTCCTAAATTAGTACCCTTAGAGCAAGGTTTTAAACATTCCACCCTAGCTATTGGGGCAGGCAAGTATACAGAGTGCTGAACCTGGGATCAGGAGTACTCATCTTTGCAAGATCAAAATCAGACCTCAGGCACTTATTTTCTGTGTGACCCTGGGCAAGTCACTTAACCTTGTTTGCCTCAGTTCTTCATCTGTAAAAATGAGCTGGAGAAGGAAATGGCAAACCACTCTAGTACCTTTGCCAAGAAAACTCCAGATGGCGTCACAAAGAGTTGGATACAACTGAAATGACCAAATGACAACAATAACAACTCTGGTTATTGGTCATGGATTAGTCAAAAAGAGAATCAAGTGTAGGTGAAATGAAACTGTATTGTGCTAGCATGATATGATAATAGGAGGAGGTTATTCCTGATGTTTTCTCATACGAGGGAAATTGTTGGCTGCCAAAGTATGGTACAGTGAAAAATGTTGAATTGGAAATGAGATTACCCAGGTTTAAATCTTGGATCTTCTACTTATTTATTATGTGACCTTAGACAAGTAATTTAACCACTGTGGGACTGACTTTCATCACATAAAGTGGAGAAGTTATGGAAAAATCAATCAGTAAAACAGATCCACAACCTACAGAAGGAAATAGTAACATAGTGGTTGATGAACCCAATGCACCCAAGCCATACTACTAAACAAAAATCTTCTGGGAAAATTGGAAAGGAGTCTGCCAAAACATGGATATCAGCCAATTTCTCACACCATATTGTGAAATAAATGAGAAGTAGAAATGTAACTTTGATACAAAAAGATGGATCACAAAGACAGTTAAAGGCACATGGAAAATTAAACTTCTTATTTGTGGATTAGGGAAGAGTTGATGATAAACAAGAGACACGGTGGATCAGAAAAGGTAAAATGGGTGATTTTAACTATAAAATTTTAAGTTTCCACAAATCAAAATTAATGCAGTTGAAATAGAAGAGAAATAGTCCTAGAGGAAGAAAATTGTAGCAAATGTCTCTGATAAACATCTCATACCCAAGAAACATACCTAGCTGAATCAAATATGTAAGAACAAGAATCAATCCTCCAACAAAGAGTCAAAGATATAAACATCCCATTTTTAAAGAAATAAATCCAAACTAAAAAAAGCATGCAGAAAAATTCCAAATCATTAATAATTTTTTTTGAAAAGCAAAGCAAATCTAAGCATCTTTCATATGAATCATACTGGCAAAGATGACAAAAAAAGAAACTGACAGTTAGAGGGGGCAAGGGGAAACAAGCACACCAATGGAATATTGGTGGAACTGTGAAATCATCAAATCAATCTGGAAAACATTTTGGTACTGTGTCCCCTACAGTCCAAAACTATGCATACTTTTGACCCCACTAAAACAGTACTAAATTTATACCCTAAAGAGATCAAAGAAAGAAGATGAAGATCTTGATTTAGATTATGCTCTTTTTTGCCTCGCTCCAATTCAGGCATGTTCTTAGGAATACCAAATACTGTTACTCTTAGCCCTCATAGCCTGACTTCTAACAGGGGACAGGACCTTCAGCCTTCTCTCCTCCTCAGATAATGATGAATCATCTTGCTAGCTATTCATTTGCATCCTTGGGAATTGTATGCTAAATCAATCAATAAAATTTTATTAAATGCCTACTATGTTCCAAGTACTATGTTAGTCACCTAGGATACAAAGACAAAAATTAAATAGTTTCTGCCTTCAAGAAGCTTATTTTAATCCATTGGAATTCAGAACTTACTGTGTTCCAGCAAAACTCAGCCCAAATTGCACAAAAACTGTTTACGCTCTGGTGAGCCTTTGAAGCCAAAATGAAGCATTTCATTCATGTAGAACAGGTAGAATTAACTGACCCACCCACCAGAGAAACAGTGAGTCCCCAGATTGGTTCATTGTAGAGGCCCTCCTCCCAGGCTTTCTGGCACAAATAAAATTTCATATGAACTCTTACTCGTGGAGACTTTCTTCAGCTTGGGCCATTACATTTTTTATAGTGTCCAGCCTACCTATTGGTACATTGGAGGCCCTGTTAGCACTGATTAATCCCTGGGCCATTGCTTTAACCTCAAACGGAATTAGCTTTGTTTAGTGTTGTAAAGGAGCCATTCCAATACCTAAAGGCTTATTTTGATACATATCTATAATCAAAAGTTGCCAGTTACCAGATTAGTGAGCTCTGAAAAGGGCTTGGAATTGTGGTGAAATGTGGCAGCTCCTTTCATGGTGAATTTGTCTTATAATATACGTGCAGTGGATGATGAATTTTAGAAGCCTTGGCTAGACGTGTTCATGATGAATTAGACAATTACCTTCCCTTGCTACTCTAGTTTTTTTCAAAATCATGGAGGTGGTGAGCCATGTAGATTATCGGCTAAGAATACCCTCTCCACTATACATCTGCTCTTCTCCATCTGTTCATATTTAAATGGGTCCACATCAATTATAGAATAGCTAGATGGCTCTGTGGATAGAGTACTGGATCTGAAGTCAGGAAGTTCAAATCTGGCCTCAGAAACTTGTTAGCTATGTGACTCTGGACAGTCATTTAACCCTGTTTGCCTCAGTTTCCTCATCTGTAAAATGAGCTGGAGAAGGAAATGGCAAACCACTCCAGTATCTTTCCCAAGAAAACCTCAAATGGGGTCATGAAGAGTCAGACATAGAAAATGACTGAACAATAAAATCCACCAATTCCAAAGTACAGCCACTGAATCATTTCCCAACTGCACTAATCATGGATAAATAAAAGGAATATATAATGTAAGATAATGGATTTGGTGAAATGTGCTGGTTATCTCTAATACCTTGTAGACTTGAACAGCTGTGTACCTGAGGGGAAAACAGAAATCATCAGTCACATGAATGCTTTCACCTCTCAGTTTGGAAGAATTGTTTCACCAGTGCTAGCCTACCAAGGCTCAACTAGAGATCCAGGGAGGCATTAAAGAAGGAGTAATGACATCTGAGCTCACAAATGTGCAGTCATATCAGAGACCAAAGCTCTTGTATCAAGATACATTCATGTCATAACCTACTATACAGACAATAGGTCTGTTCTCTCTCTAGTTGGTTCTTATGTAAGATAAACTGTCCCTCCCAGGGTTTGGGGTTTGTTCATTTGTTTCTGCTCTCTAGGATGTTTTCCTGACCTTGCTTCATGAGGATATCCTCTTGGATTTGGATATCTTACTACTTGATTGAATTCATAACTTTATACCTAATCTTCTGGAGGAGATTGATTACCTTTTTGAATTACTGGTTTTAACCTCATCCCAGCACCCTCTTTTAAATGTTTGTACTTAATTTGACTTATATCCTTTTCCTGCTTGTTTTCTTCTATCAGTCTTGATAAACACCCCTAAAAATCGTCCTCATCATCATCACCAGTAGGATCTGGAGGCACCAGAACTACAGTGGAGTAGATTCTAGAAAAGATGACAGAGCATGAGTATTTGGCAGAGCAGTTCCTGATAGAGCAGCCAGAGAATACAGCAGAATAACGACTAGGGAAGGATGCTCTAGTAGCAGGAGTAGGTCTACTTGTTCAATATTTCAGTTGTATACAACTCCTCATGAGCCTGTGGACCATAGCGCACCAATGCTGTCTGTGAGGTTTTCTTGGCATGGATATTTGCCATTCCCTTCTTCAGTGAATTGAAGTAAACAGAACCTAGATGGTTTACCCAGGGTCACACAGCTAGTAAGTGTCTGAGGCCAGATTTGAACTTGAGTCTTCCTGACTCCAGGCCCAGTGATGATCTTGCTGATCCACTAGCTGCTTCTCGGGTCTAGTTAGACTAATCACTAGAAAACATGAGCATCCCTAAAATATAAGAGCTTCTCCCTTCCTCCACACATGTTCCCAGGTCACATATCTTCTGTGTCAATGCCCTCTACAAGTATGTTCCTCTACTCACTTGTGTGTTTGTGTATGTGTGTGGACTTTCATATGGGTCCTTACATGTTTCCATTCTTCCCATTGGTAATATATTTATGAAAGGGTATACCCCAGGTTTTTGAAGGAAATGTTTTATCCCTTCTTTTACGATATCATTTCATTAAATGCCTTTTCTTTAAACTAATATTACCCTCTGGATAACTTTTAAGGGTATACACATTGGTGGGGGTTCTTAAACTATAGAACCACAGAATAGTTTGAAACTGGAATAGCTGTTCATTGTGAGACAGAATGGATGTTCCATGTTCTACAAGGTTATTAATATGCAACTAAGCATGTAGGGGCCTGAGACCATAGTATTTTGTACACTATCTTTTCATCTAGCTATGTCAAGGCTATGCACAGAGTATATGTTCAGCAAAAATTGCCTGTTTAGTCTGAATCAATGACTCAGAATGTGAATCCAAGTTAAGTTTTTTTCCTGACAAAGAAAATAAAGAAAAATGAGAATTGAAAATATTCCTATTATGCTGGCCTATCCCAATATCTATGTAACTAGCTCTTCTAATTTAAGTTGTTCTACTTTATAAAAATCAAAACTATGCTTTATTAGCAATGCTATATGGAACATTTTATATTCAAATATGTTTGGCTTGTATCTAAAAGTAGTCAGGCACCATTTCTTTCTCCCATGAACATCCAAATAAACATTCTGGGAGCTTTAACAAAACCAAAAATTGATTAAAATCCAACACTAATTTTTCCCAAGAATAATGAAGAATTTTCTCAATAAAACTGACCTTATTACTTATTCTTATGCAAAAGTAAATTAAACTGTATTCAAAAAAGAATATCAATCCACCTGGGTAAGCTTGAAAAAAATCTCTAAGTCTGTGCAACATAAAGGTAATTTGCAGCTTTATTAAGATGCATTATGAAACCCGAGTTAAGGCCATGTGAGTGTTTGATGGCTCTGAAAACAGATTTCTTCTTCCTTATTGAATGTATAATGAGGCTGTGATATAATAAGAGGTGATTCTTCTTTTCAAAGACAACCTCATGATCCCAACCACTCCTATCTCTTCCAGAAGCTCCTTCTCCTATCCCTTTCTAACCTTTTCAATCCACTGACTTCTTCCCTTCTGATTTTGATATGCCCAGATCTCACTCATCCTTAAAAACAAACAAAACCTTTCACTTGATCCTGTTGTCCCGTAGAGAAATTTTTGTATAGTTCTCCTGCCTTTTACTTTCAAAATCCTTAACAAAAACTTTCTACACTCTGCCTCTACTTTCTCATAGCCCACTTAATTCTTTCTTTTTTTCAAAATCTGCTTCAAAGTCTACTACTCAACCGGAATTGCATAGTCTCTTAATTGCTAAAACTAATGGCATTTTTTCTCAGCCCTCATTCTTCTGGGCTTATTCTTCTGCAGTTTTAGTCAATGTTGACCTTTTTCTTCCTCCTCCTGGATGCTTTCTTCTCCATTTGTTTCCATGTTACTGTTTTATCCTGGTTCTCCTCCTATCTGCCCTCTCATCCTCAATCTTTCCTGACTCTTCATTTGTCTTTCCTGAGCTCTAGCTAGGCATTACTACCTGCTAGGTTCACAGTTTCAAGGCAACCATTAACTCTTCACTTTCCTTTAACCCCTATATCCAATAAATTGCCTTGTTCTTTTTATTCTACTTCCACAACATCTGTCGAATCCTTTACTTTCTCTATACTCATATAGCTGTCAGCCTAGTTCAGACTTCATCACCTCTCACCTGGACAATAATCTCCTATTACAGTATCATAGCATACATATAGGAGAACAATAGCCTCCTGGTTGGTCATCTTGCTTTAATTCTTTCTCTTACCTATTTATGCTGCACATGACTGCTAGATTGAAATTCCCAAACCCAAGTCTTACTATGTGAATCCCCTGCTCCAAAAAACTTTAGTAGCAACCGTTTCCCTATAGGATAATATATGGATCCCTCTTTTTGGCTTTTTAAATCCGTCATAGTTGGGCTCCAATCTATCTTCCCAAATTAATTTTCCATTACTCCCCCATTTTACACTATTTAAGGCAGTGAGGAGATTTAATAGTAGATTGTTGAACTTGGAGTCAGGAATACTCAACTTGATTTTTTTAACCTTACTGCCTATGTAGCCCTAGGCAAGTCACTTAACCTTTATGTGTCACAGCTTTCTCATCTATAAAATGAGAGCGGTTGGGTTTTTTGCCTCCATGGTCTTATCCAGTTCTGAATCTATGATCCTGTCATTTATATTTTCCAGCCAAACTGGCCTACCAACTCTTTCCTATACTTGACATTCCATTTCTCACCTCCATGCCTTTGTACATGATACTCCCGGTACTTGGAAATCTCTGCTTTCTCATATTTGTTGTTCAGTCATTTAAGTTGGTCCAACTTTCTGTAACCCTTTCATGGGTTTTCTTGGCAAAGATACTGGAATAGTTTGCCATTTCCTTCTCCAACTCATTGTACAAATGAAGAAACTGAGGCAAACAGGGTTAAGTGACTTGCTGAGGGTTACATGTCTAGGAAGTATCTCAGGCCAGATTTGAACTCAGATCTCCCTGACTCCAGGCCCAGTACTCTATCCACTGAGCCACTTAGCTGCCCCTTCTCATATCCATCTATTAAAATACCTAGATCCTTTCAAGGCTCAAGTCAACCTTAAGAAACTTTTACTCTACCTCACCCCACTTCCATGGTTAATGCCCTCATATAAGTTATTTTGTTTATAGTAATTATATGTTTATCTTTGCATATATTGTCTCCTCCCATGTCCCTCAGTAGAATGTAAGCTCCCAGAGGGCAGGGAAGGTTGCATTTTTTATTTTTTCACCCAATCTATGACAGTGCCTAATAGGTACTTAAATGCTTGTCAAACTGAATTGAATTTTCAGAGAAGAAGATTTAGGTTTCATGAAAGTGATAACTTCCTAATAATTAGATCTGGGCAAAAACTGGATAGAATGCTTAAGGTTATATTGAAGACCCTCACAGGAGGTCTTCATGAAGAGGTTGGACAACCACTAATCAGGAATCTTGTTATAGGGATCTATGAACAGGTATAAATTGGATTACTTGAGGCTAGTCAGTGAAGTAACTTCCAAACTCATAGATCCTATGAAGCATAAAATGGAATTAGAATTGAGATCTCAGCTCAAAGCCAATGAGTGCACTTGTCACTACAATATGGTCAATCTCTCATCTGTTGCTATACAAAACTATAACCATGACCATGCTATATCGACTCCCAATTAACTACCATAAAGGACCAAATATCATTTATTGTCAATAATAGTATCAATTGTATAATAGATACTAGGATTTAGAAATCTCTTCATTGTATAGAATTATGGATCATTAAATGTTATCCAGTCCAACTCCCTCATTTTACAGATGCAGAAACAAAGACTCCAAGGAATTAAGTAGTTTGTTCAATTTCACACAGCTAATTACTGGTAAACTTGGGCCTAGAACAGAGATTCTCTACCTCTCAACACAACGTTCTTTTGATAATTCAATTGTGTCTCAAATTGCATTGTGGTTAAATCAATCATCACTTGTTCTTCCCCCAAAAGTTAGCATAGGAGCGGTGCTTGTCATCTAGTTCAGATTTATTCTGTCTCATCACTAAGTCTAGCTTTCTCAGACTGCTCTGCCTAGAGTCTTTTCTTCTCTCTCTACATTTGCCTTTTCAGTGATCTCATCATCTCTCCTGGGTTTAATTTCAACTCCATGCAGACAACTCTCACTCCTAGAAATTTAACATGACTCTTTATCCTAAATCCTATCATTACATCAGCATGTAATTATTGGACATCTATAATGGGATAACACTTAAGTATCTCAAAGTCAATATGTCCAAAAGGGAAGGCATTCAATTTTCCCTAAAAATTCCCCATTTCTGTTGGAAAAAAAACACACCTTCTAGCTATTCCAGTGACCTTGAAGCCATCCTTGACTATACCCTCTTCCTATCTTCCATCCCTATATTCAATCAGTTGTGACATCTGGTTGATTCGATTTTCTTAGTATTCCTTGACTCTCTTCCCTTCTTGCAATATACTTGGTCACCACTCTGGCTCCTCATCTCTTTCGTAAACTATCGGAAGAACCTCCTAATTGGTCTTCCTGTGTCTAATCTCCACCTTTCTAGTCCATTCTCCATATAGGTATCAAACTGGTATCCTTAAAGCACAGATCAATCTATGCCACCCCTGTCCTTCAAAAACTTTCAATGGTTCCCTATTGTCTTTAGGTCACAATGAATCCTTAACCTGGCATTTCAAACCTTCTATGTTCTGAAATTTCCTACCTTCCCACTGCTCTTCATACACTTTGTATTTTAGTCAAACTCAACTACTATAATATTCCATCTCCTGTCTTTATGTCTTTGCAGTTTGTACTCTCTGGAATGCATTCCCTACTTGCCTCTTAGAATCCCCAGCTCACTTTCAGATAAAGCTCAGATGCCTTCTCTTATACTAATTCTTTCCCAATGTTCCCAATTGTCTATACTCTCTTCTTATTGAGACTATTTTGTATTCTTTTGAATATTTTCTTTGTTTCATGGATTTTCATGGAAAATTTCCATTACTGCATGGAAAATCACAATTGATGTGATCTCAGAGTTAGTGGAGTTCTGAAATCACACATACATACATATACATATGTATGTATATGTGTATAGGTACACACATATACATGCATGAATATACACAGATATAGATATAGATATAGATATAGATATAGATATAGATATAGATAGATATGGATATAGATATAGATATACTATAATGGCAAGCAAAGTGATACTTTTTGCTGTTTTTTCTTTTGGAGTACTCCTCAGCACTAAGGCAACCAAGTGCCTTTGATTGAGTCTTGCCTTTGTTTGAATCAAGAGTCTTTGATTGAATCAAGAGTTTTTGATGACCTGCTTAAGTCACAAGAAAGCCTAAGTCACATGAGTTTGAGTCACCTGGTTGTGATGCCCTCTGTGGGCTGACCTTGAAGAAGTATATATATACTCTGAGGTTAGCATTTTGCTTTGGGGAGCTCACTCACTGGAAGAGTATTCCTGTGATTTGACCAGACAAGACTTTGGGTAGCTGTTAATGAGCCTCTAGCTTTGAAAACCCACATGTTGGTGCTTCTTTCTCTGGTAACTATGTATGTATTGCTATGGACAGATGGTTAGAAGCCTTGTCTGTTGATCATTGCTCTTTGTATTTGCTCTGTTCATGTAATTTCTGCTTGTAATTTCTGTTTGTGTTTTCTCTGAAGTTCAGAATGCTGACTTTTTCCCCTGAACTAAGTGAATATCATATGTATATTTAATTAAAGTGATATCATAAAACCCTTAAAGTTGATTTCCTTAGAAAAGCATATCAAAGAACCTGTGCTAGCAGCCCTCCTGTGTGCTGGTGTTATTGGCCTTACACCTCCACGCAGTTGCAAGCAGCATTGTTGTTACACACACACACACACACACACACACACACACACTTATCTGTATATAGCTAACTCCTGATTGGTACAAATAATAAGTCCTTTAAAGAGGTCAAAGTTTTAGTATTTGCACAGCATTATTTCTATTGGGCTGGATCCAGTGAACATGTTTTATATAAGTATAACTTCAAATATAATGAATTAAAATACAAATGACCACTTCAGGGAAATTTGTTATCCTCACTAGTTGAGACCTGGCTATAGATGCTGTTTATTCTGTAGAATGTTTCTCCTTGATATTTGGGGGGGGTTTATTTCTTTGCACATTTGGGGGGTCTTTATCCCCATTGCCTGGTACTTAGTGTGCAATTTATGACTAATTGTTCAATTGAATCCAGTGATACAATGACACTTGTGCAACTCAAGGTTGAACTGGGAATGAAGAGGTCTCATTTATTCTCCTGATCTTGCAATTTGCCTGCTATGTGATCTTGGGTAAGTTACTAAACTTGCCAAGTCTCAGTTTCCTCATGTGCAAAATGGGGATAATAACAATCATGGCACTATGTGCCTTATAGGGATATTTTAGGGGAAATGCCATTGTTATATAAATCAATGATTATTTTGAGGTGATTCTCTAACCCAGGTTAGCCCCAAAGCCATCCCTAAGAACATATCCATGAGGGGCTGCTGGCCCAGTGTTTATAACAGATCTTTCCACTTTTCACAAATTTAACTGTTTCTCACTATAAAGGAGAAGACCCTAATTCCAACATTTTGTGATGTTATAACAAGTCTACTTTCACCCTATTAGTCACCTTTTTACTTTGATAGTTTTCATCATATCCCTCTTAGCCTTTGTATGTTCACTTCAGCTGGTGAACTTCACTTCACACTCAAATGGTATGGGCTGAAATCAGTTATTAAAATTGAGGAGTTCAGTTGGTCTGATAGTTTCATTCTTTGCTCTGGGAATGCCATACAACCCACTTGACTAATTTTCCCCCTACATTTCATCCAGTTAGTTACATACTTAAATGTCGAGAGAGGGGAAATGGAATAATAACCCTTAGGACATTTTCTTCTTTTCCTTGACCTTCTTGTTTAAACTTTTTTCATTGTTAATAATAACAGAGTGCTGTAGGCTGTGGGAATAATAGCCAAAGCTGCAAACAAAAGGACAATTTTTATGGGTGATAAGTGTGAAAGAGACTACAGCACTGGTGTTTTCAATCCCACTTACACATAGATCATTGTGATACTCAAAGACAGGAGTCCAGCAGAGTATAACACCATCATCTGAGGAAAACAGTATTTTTTTTTCTTTTGACTTCATCCTTCAGACAGAAAAACTGAGGCACGGAGAAGTCAGTCAATGTACTTTATAAAAATATAGACACAAGATAATTAGAGGGAAAAAAGAACATGTTCTGGACTGTTGATTTAAGTTCCTACCTCTTTTTATTTCTCATAATGTAATACCCAGAATTCCGTTAAACTTACATTAAATGGTACACACAGCATCTGCAATAACAAATTTTAAATACCTATCAAATGTCATGAAATGTCATTTAATATTGTTTTCCAAATGTAAGGAGAAAATGAAAACTGACAAAGTTCATATATATTTCGTGCTGGTTCACTACTTTAAATACCACCTAATAGAAATTTCCCCAAACAGCAGATTGCAGTAATGTGCCTAATATTAAATAAGCATGTACATTTTTTCTAAGCATAAGCAGTCATATTAAGTGGCACTTTTAACGATGCTCTAAACAATTTCTTTGGCTACATCAGTGTATAGGTTCAGCTGATAATAAAAATTGCATTTGAACAGAGTACTCTAAATTTTTACAAGACTCCAATTCCCCTGTGCAATTATGGAACTTGAAATGTAATTCTCCCAAGAACTATAAAAGAATTAGACCAGGGAAACACTGTTAAGAATAGAGCAAAATAAAAAGGAACAGCTTCAAAGACCCCTTTTATATTGCTGTTGCTGGGTGTCATGTTATATTCTGCAGCACTAAGTTGAGATGTGAGAGGATGATAAGAAAAGTCAGAATGGAAGAGCCCACCAAGAAAAGAGTGAACATTTCCAAAATGCTTGGGTGTTTGGACAAAGAATAGCATTTCCCCTTCTAAATATTCTGCGTTAAATTCTCTAAATTATCTTGTCGGAAGTTTGTAGTATATATAAATTTATTGATGGCTAGATAACCAATAATTTTCCTTTCCCACCATAGCTATTTCCTCATGTAGCCCATATCCTATTAAACCTTACCTTATTAAAAAAGAGAGAGAGAGTTAAGCTACACCAACTTACACAGTAAGAACATCTGCAAGTATATACAACATTTTGTAGCCACCCCACACACACCTATTTGCCTTAAGGAAGGATGTATGTCTCATCATTTGTTCTCCAGGTAGGAGATTAGTACTGAAATTAATCTCACTTCGGATGACTTTTAGTGTTGATTTAATTTACAATATCGTAACAATAGTGTATATCATTCTCCTGATTCCACTTACTTCTTTCTACATGAGTGCATACGCTCCTTTCCACATTTCTCACACATGTTTTAAAGGCATTACAATACTCCATTATCAAAGGACACCTACTTTGTTCCTAATACTCTTTGCTTCCAAAAAAAAATACTGCTCTGAATAATTGTTATCAATGGGGACTTTGTTTCTGCTTTTGATCTTCATGGATGGATGGATGAATGATTATAACTGAATGAACAAAAACATTTATTCAATAGCTACTGTATGCAAAACACTTTTCTACAAACAGAAAAGTTAGGCAGTACCTGCTCTTAAGGAGCTCAGATTCTAATAAGGAGACTACACATTTGGAAGGTGTCAGTTATGGGTGAAAATAGAAGGTCCTATGGTCCTCAGGGTAAGCACCTTTTCTTTTCTTTCTTTTTTCTTTGTTTCTTGCACTTAATAGTATTTTATTTTTTAATTACACGTAAAGACAGGTTTCAACATTCATTTTTGTAAGATTTTGGGTTTCAAATTTTTCTCTCTTTCTCCTTTCCCTTCCCCCTCCCCAAGACAGCAAACAATCTGATATAGGTTATACATGTACACTCATGTTAAAAATATCTCCACATTAGTCATGTTGTGAAACAAGAATCAGAACAAAAGGGACAAACCACAAAAAAGAAAAAAGAAAAACAAAGTGGAAATAGTATGCTTAGATCTTTATTCAGACTCTATAGTTTTTTCTCTGGATGTCTATAGAATATTCCATCGCATGTGTTTTATAATTGTCTTTTTTCTGAGAAAAGCTAAGTCTAACAAAGTTGACCACCACATATTGTTCCTGTTAGTGTATACAATGTTCTCCTGGTTCTGCTCACTTGAATCAGCATCAGTTCGTGTAAGGCTTTCCAGGTTTCTCTGAAATTCATCTGCACATCATTTCTTATGTAGCAACAGTATTCTAATACATTCACAAACCGTAACTTGTTCAGCCATTCCACAATTGATGGGCATCCCCTCAGTTTCTAATTCCGAGCTGGTGGGGATAGCCAGGTGCTTCTGCACAAGAGCTGTTTCCCTGGAGGATTGCTTTGAGGGCTGGGCAAGGAGCAGGACTGGTGATCTGGGAGATGCTGGTACACCCATTTCTCCCGTGTGCATTTACATGTTGAGTTAGTCAGCATTTGTTGCTCCTGGTGATGAGGAAGGTGGGCTCCTTCTCCATCCTGAATTTGGAAGTATATACCCAGTAATAGGATGGTTTGGTCAAGGGATATAAATGTTTTTTCTCATAACTCCCTATCAACAAGTATTTATTAAGTGATCACTATGTATCAGGTACTATACTAAGCACTGGGGATTCCAGAAACCTAAGAACACAAAAACAGTTCCTGCCCTCAAGAAAATTGTTTCCAGGAAGATTAAACCTATTTGTAGCTCTATGCAAAGTGTATTAATGTATTTTACTTCTCAAAAGCACTCCAACTTTGACTATTTCTGTCTTTTGTTATCTTTTTCACTTTGATACATATAAGGTGAAACAACAGGTATTTATTTATTTTATTTATCTGTCCTTTCAAGTATTTTTCCATATACTATTATAAATTACAATTCTTAGGGGCAGCTAGAGTCAGGAGGACCCAAGTTCAAATCAAATGTCAGACACTTGACACACTTACTAGCTGTGTGACTTTGGGCAAGTCACTTAACCCCAATTGCCCTGCCTTCCTCCCTCCAAAAAAAAATAAATTACAATTGTTTGAGAAACATTTCATATCCTTTGACCAACTATCTATTAGGGAATATTCAACCACTATTGTACTGTATTATGTGCCCAGCACAGCACCAGAAACTATGAAAATATAGTTTCTGACATCCAGGAATCTATAATATAATTTGGAATGCCAAACTTACGAATGTGAAGCAATTATAGGAACCAATTAAGGAGAGTTAACCAGGGTGGTTCTGACTGAGCATAATGGAAATTCAGAGGGGCAGAGATGACTATGGGCTATATTCATCAAAGAAAGCCTCATGGAGACTTGGAACTTAAACTGGATCTGGAATGATAAGTAGGAATGATAGATAACTACCGAGAAATTCATCAAAAGCTGACCTTGTGAATGACTAACCCAGAGCTTTATTTTAATGGCTTTATTTTATTTCCATTATAAGGGAAGTTCAGTAATATTATTCTTTTTCCTTTTTCAGGGGACATTTTGTACTAGTGCACTCCTGAGCTCAGATTATGTACAACATACTTTTACTGAACCTATTCTCAACCTATTCCCAACCATCTGGTATTACCTCTTCTAATTCAATCTACACCTGTTGAAAGTGACCAAAAATTTAAAAAAATAGCCCCAGCATCCCATGTTCTTACCAAATGTAGTGACTAAATAATAAAAATAATCAATGCTGTTACTACCCAATTGGCCCATCTCATAACCCCAATTCTGGATCATTTTTTAATGAACTATAGAGTCATAGAATCTTAAGATTTAGAATTTTAAAAGACCACAGAGATGTCCTGCAATTGGCAGCTGAAGGAACTGGGGCTCAGAGAGATTAGGTGACTTTCCCAAGATTGCATAGGTTTTCCATATTAGAACCTGAAAAATGACTGTTTAATTGAGTCCTGAGGGCATTATGTTCCCAGTTTGGGACTACTCTAACACATCAGCACAAGAAACAAACAGGAAATATAACAGTCACCATTAATTAGTAGAGTTTATTGACCTCCCAAGATGAATCTCTGCCTCTGCTACTGGTTCTTTCCATTTGCCTCAGGCTCTTGTATTTTGGTTCATCAACAAGTCCCTGAAAACAACTTGAATTGGCCTTTAGGTGCATATTTCTTGACTCCTGATTTCACCCCATCTCCTCTACCTCATGAAAGGTCATGACTCTGCTCCCATGGAATATGACACCATGTAAGAGACTGGATTCAAAATGTTCTTTCCAGGAGCCAAAATGGTGGCTGGAAAACAGGGACTTGCTTAAGTTCTCCCCAGGTCCCTCCAAACACCTATAAAAAATGGCTCTGAACAAATACTAGAGCTGCAGAACCCACAAAATAGCAGAGGGAAGGAGGGCTCTAGTTCAGGACAACCTGGATGGTCAATGGGAAGGCTCTATCGCACAGAGCTGGGAGAGGAGTGGAACAGAGCCCAGTGTGGGCTGCGCCAGGACCAACCAGACCAGGAGCTGGGCAGAACAGGCCATAGGGCCCTGAATCATTGAGCTGTGGCAGTTACCAGACTTCTGTTTCAACAATCCAGCTAGCAGCTTCTGTGGGGGTGTAAGATCCACCCACAGCCAGCACCCAGAAAGCTGCTGGCACACGGGGAAAGGACAGATTCTTTTGATCTGCTTTAATAAGGAAAGCAAGGTTGAAGGGGTTGACAAGTTTACTTTAATCCAGCATACAGACAGCACTCACTTAGTTCAGAGGAAAAAGCCAGCACCCTGAACTTCATAACAAAATACAAACAAATTACAAACATCAACAGACAGACCCAATACAGATTCATAGTTAGCAACATCTAGGTTCAGCCCGGGAGCTCAGAACAAGGATTGGCCCAGAGTCATGCACGCCACCACTGCTGCGGCAATGAGCTCCAAGAAACAGACAGCCAACCCCTGGTTTTTATATCTTTTTCAGCATCAGGGGTGAGTTACACATGCAACTCACCCACGTGAACTAGAATCATCACAAAGAGGCGGACTTAAACCCACGTGGTCTAAAAGCCTCTGCTCTCCCAGACATGTAAACCAGGCCCTCCCTGGAGTTAGCCCCACCTTGGGTGCCACCTTAGTTGCCAATTCACACCCACTAAGGTTTTACAACTAATAGGGGTTTGGGCCTGGGGCTTAGCACCTAGTAAGGCTCAATGAATTACTCAAAGGGAACAAAAGCCAAACTATTCAAGGGCACTTGTTGAACTAAGTGCTAAGGAGCCCATTTTTGGTTACCAACACAACTTCTCAACCCACAAATGCCAAAGACGACAGAGCAGGTTAGTGGCAAACACTGTGAAAGGAGTTCACGGTCAGCCACTGCCCCAGGGATGGTGGAGGTGGTGCAGCTCTGAGGCTGCTTCCAGAACTACAGCTGCAGTTGCTTCCAGCCCCAGGCCAACCTGGTGGGAGGAATTAAGCAAAGGATTAGAGCTGCAGGGCAAAGCCTGCTTTGCCCTGCCTGGATCTGGGCAGCAATTCTGGTTGGTGGTACTTAGGGGAGAAGGAGCACTGGTGTGGCAGAGCTTGCCATGTAGAAGTAGCTCTGAAAACAGCAGCACAGCCCCTCAAGCTTGGGACAAAGTACTGTTTACTCTACAAGCAGTCATACCTTTACAAAAAGCTCAAAGGTCAAATACTTGGCTGGGAACATGAACAGGCAGTGAAAATGGACTCAGATTCAGTCTCAGACTTTGGAATCTTTTTCTGGTGACAAAAAAATAAAACCAAAACATACAGCCAGAAGAAGTCAACAAAGCCAAAGAGCCTACATCAAAAGTCTCCAAGAAAAATATGAACTGGCCTCAGGCCATGGAAGAGCTCAAAAAGGATTTGGAAAAACAAGTAAGAGGAGTAGAGGAAAAATTGGCAAGAGAAATGAGAGTGATGTGAGAAAACCATGAAAAACAAGTCAATGACTTGCTAAAGGAGACCCAAAAAAATACTGAAGAAAATGACACCTTAAACAATAGACTAACTCAAATGGCAAAAGAGCTCCAAAAAGCCAATGAGGAGAAGAATGCCTTGAAAGGCAGAATTAGCCAAATGGAAAAGGAAGTCCAAAAGATCACCGAAGAAAATACTACCTTAAAAATTAGATTGGAGCAAGTGGAAGCTAGTGACTTTATGAGAAATCAAGATATTATAAAACAGAACCAAAGGAATGAAAAAATGGAAGACAATGTCAAATATCTCATCGGAAAAACCACTAACCTAGAAAATAGATCCAGAAGAGATAATTTAAAAATTATTGAACTACCTGAAAGTCATGATCGAAAAAAGAGCCTAGACATCATCTTTCAAGAAATTATCAAGGAGAACTGCCCTGATATTCTAGAGCCACAGGGCAAAATAGAAATTGAAAGAATCCACAGATCAACTCCTGAAAAAGACCCCAAAAAGAGAACTCCTAGGAATATTGTTGCCAAATTCCAGAGCTCCCAGATCAAGGAGAAAATACTGCAAGCAGCCAGAAGGAAACAATTTGACTATTGCGGAAACACAATCAGGATAACACAGGATATAGCAGCTTCCACATTAAGGGAGCAAAGGTCTTGGAATACAATATTCCGGAGGTCAATGGAGCTAGGATTAAAACCAAGAATCACCTACCCAGCAAAACTGAGAAGGCAAAATATGGATTTTCAATAAAATAGAGGACTTTCAAGCTTTCTCAGTGAAAAGACCAGAGCTGAATAGAAAATTTGACTTTCAAACACAAGAATCAAGAGAAGCATGAAAAAGTAAACAAGAAAGAGCAATCCTAAGGGATTTATTAAAATTGCACTGTTTTGTTTACATTCCTACATGAAAAGATGATGTGTATAATTCATGAGACCTCAGTATTAGGGCAGCTGAAGGGAATATACATACACACACACACACACACACACGCACGCACACACACACATATATATGCAGAGAGAGAGAGAGAGAGCAAGCGCACAGAGTGAGTTGCATATGAAGGGATGATATCTAAAAAAATCAAATCAAATCAAGGCATGAGAGAGGAATATGTTGAGAGAGAGAGAAGGGGTGAGTTAGAATGGGGTAAATTGTCTCACATAAAAATGGCAAGAAAAAAGCAGTTCTGTTGGAAGGGAGGAGGGGGCAGGTGAGGGGGAATGAGTGAATCTTGCTCTCATTGGATTTGACC
This sequence comes from Trichosurus vulpecula, assembly GCF_011100635.1. NCBI lineage: Eukaryota > Metazoa > Chordata > Mammalia > Diprotodontia > Phalangeridae > Trichosurus > Trichosurus vulpecula. The sequence continues at coordinate 295,406,978 of NC_050574.1, read as the reverse complement.
TGAGGAGGGAATAACATACACACTCAATTGGGTATCTTATCCCACAGGAAAGAAGGAGGAAGAAGATAAAGAAGGGGGGACGATTGAAGGGAGGGCAGATGGGGGAGGAGGCAATAAAAAGCAAACACTTTTCAAAAGGGACAGGGTCAAGGGAGAAAATTGAATAAAGGGGGACAGGATAGGAGGGAGCAAAATATAGTTAGTCTTTCACAACATGAGTTTTGTGGAAGGGTTTTGCATAATGATACACATGTGGCCTATGTTTAATTGCTTGCCTTCTTAGGGAGGGTGGGTGGGAAGGGAAGAGGGGAGAGAATTTGGAACTCAAAGTTTAAAAGCAGATGTTCAAAAGAAAAAGTTGTTTTTGTATACAACTGGGAAATAATATATACAAACAATGCGGCATAGAAACCTATCTTGCCCTACAAGAAAGTAAGGGAAAAGGAGATGGGGAGAGTGGGGTGACAGAAGGGAGGACTGACTGGGGAACGGGGCAATCAGAATATGTGCCATCTTGGAGTAGGGGGGAGGGTAGAAATGGGGAGAAAATTTGTAATTCAAAATCTTGTGGAAATCAATGCTGAAAACTAAAAATACAAAATAAATAATAAATTTTTTAAAAAATGTTCTTTCCATTTCATCATGCTATTTTGTACATCATAATAGCCTAATCATTTAGGCCCCTGAAATAGAGAAAAGGGAAAGGGAGGGGGCCATGTTTCCCAGGGTTCATCCCTGGTATTACCTCTTCTAATTCAATCTATAAGTATCAAAAATGAGCAAAAAATTGCCCCAGAGTCCCATCTACAGCTTAACATCTATTATCCTGTGATTCCACAAAATCAACCTTTTATAATCAATTGGCCCATTTACCTACCCACACGGTCAGCATTGTGCTATGTGCTAAGAGGAATATAGGATAACAAGATAAGATTCCTGATTATATTTATCTCACTATTCTCTCCTTTCCTTAACAACTTCCTGAAACTGCTGCATGACAGATGTTTATACTTTAATCTTAATATATTCAATTAAAAATAATGTTGAGCATTATACAATGCTTCTTGCGAGAATTGAAGGCCCTGAAGTGCTGGGAAACTGGAACTATGAATTGGTCTCTTTATAGTAATGAATCATTGGGCGATTTATGGCAATCTAGCATAAAGTAGATTAATCAAATGCCATCTTTCATCACCACTTCATTCAGGATTAAATACTTCAAACATGGTTTATAGCACAATAGCAAGACTTGGAAATTACTTCTCCGGAGGCAAAAGCAATTTGGTGAGCAGGGCAGGGAAGGAGTAGGAACAGCAGAAGTAGAGGATAGTGTACCTACAATTATAGCATCTATCAGGAGAAAGGGAAGTTCAGTTTATATCCCCAGAGAAAGGGGAAAGATGGAGGCAGGGTCTGTACCGGTATGTTACAGAAAAAGACCATAGGGGTGACCTGGAGCAAATCCCCATTCCTGTATCCTGGTGTTAACTTTGCATGTCAGTGACAAAAATAAACTGCCAGACTACTGAGAGAGAAACAAGAAATACTGCATAGGAAAAAAAAAACACATTATCTACCACAGTATCAAATCCCTTGTATCAGAATACCATGCATTACCAGTAGGTGGGGAAATAGTATTGAATAGGGACAGAGGCCTCTCTGGGTCCTTGAAATGACACTTTTAGTCATGGGATCATAGGATAATACATGCTAAGCTGTAAGGAATTGTAGAATCCATTATCTCCTTCTAATGATGCTCATTTTTGTTAACAGATGAGGAAACTGTGACTCAGAGACATTAACTAACTTGCTCAGAAAGCTAATAAGTGCTATAGGGTAGATTTGAACCCAGGCCTTTCTGACTAAAAGGCTTCACAAAGATTATAACATTATTATGTGTACCACTTTAGTTAAGACTCTCATTACCCAAAGTCTGTAATATGATGGTAGCTTGTCAAGTGATTATCTTTCTTTCTCTTTCCCTTCCAAATCACTCTACACGCTCCCATAAGATCAACCTCATGTTCATCATATGATTGGAGAGTATGTATTTAAGGGCATGGATGAGTCTTTGATTACTCCCCCATTGCCTATCTAAATTCCTCTTCCTGACATCTCAGGTCCTCTTTAATCTATGTCCATCTTAACTATTTAATATCATCTATTACTTCCTAATGAATATACATTCACTCTAGCCAAGTTGATATTTTTTTCATTCTCCTAATCATACCATTATCATTCCTAACTTTTTGCTTCTATTGATGCTGTACGTCTCTTCTCAAAAAATGCTTTTTTCAGTCAGTCAACAAGCATTTATTAAATACCTAGTATGTGCGAGGCATTATAAGTGTTAGGGATTCAAAGAAAGGTTAAAAAACAGTACCTGGCTTCAAGGAGCTTATAGACTTGTTCCTCCTTTCTATTTAATCAAATCTCCTAATCATTACTTACTCTTCAAGGCCCAGTTCAAGACTTAACCGATATATGAAATATTTTCTGCAGAAAAAAATAATCTCCTCTTATTAAAATAGATGCCCATAAAAGGGAATTTTGGCACTTATATAATTAAACAATTATGTTGTTTCGTATGTAGTACCTTGCTTTATATTGCTTTCTAATTATTACCCGTGCTTATTTTAGTCTCTTCAAAATGTTCAATCTAATTGAATACAGTGGGAATGCCATATATTCCCCTTATATTTCTTATTAAGAGGTTGTGAAGGGTTGTATGAAAAAATGTTATACTGGGAGCCAGGAGTCCTGGGTTCAAATCCTACCTCAAACATCTAGACAGGTATGATCATGGGCAAATCACTTCACTCCTCAAAGGCTTATCACAGCACTTGATGTCTCACGGTCCTTTGAGTTCTTGTATCCATTTGGAGTCCTTTTAAAAACATCACTACCTAAAAGTAGTCACCCTATGGAGTTAAGAAACTGGCAAGATGAAGGCATATGAAATGCTTTCTCATGCTAAACATGGCTCCACCTTTCTCCTTTCCACTTTGATTTTTTCCGTGCCTACCTGACTAGGTTTCTTTGAAATACAGGATCCAACAGCGGTTTTTTAACTTCTGAGGGGTAGCAGTGGGAGTCATCCTGAGAAGTCCATTTGGGGGTAAAAAAAGTGAAATTGAAAGAAGATTTGGCCAATATAGGCCAAGTCCTTAAAGCTGGGGTTCTTAATTTTTGGTGTGTCTTTGTCCCTTTCATTAGTCTGGTAAAGTCCACGGACATCATTTCAGAATAATGATTTAAATTTATAAAATAAAATATATAAGATAACAAAGGAAACCAATTATATTGCAATATAGTTATGCAGATATAACCACATTGCAATATAATTATATATACACATACATACAGATATGCATGTGTGTGTATATATATACCACAGGTAAAAAAAAACTTGCCTTAAAGTATATTCAGTATACTCTTGTTGTGGATCCATCTAGAGGTAAAGTGACTGCACTTCTGGAAATGTGTGATAAAGGAGTCCTTTCTCTCCCTGCTTCAGGGGACACATAGTTATCCTCTGACAATTTGTTATTAACCTACTGTGAGGTTACAAAAATATTTTAATTTGCTACTGAGGGTGAACTAAGCATACATACAAAAGGTCTGAGTAGATAAATTCTCTCTTCCTTAATGGCAAGCACTATAAGAACCAATGTGGGCCTCTAAGTGGAGAAGGGGACCTTGGGTCTTCTCTCCCTAGCTCTTGCTATGTGGCTGTGAATGCATGGAACCTGTAGGGTTTTTTGTTTTGTTTTCCTATCTCCATCGTGTTTGATTCTTTCCTGATATTCTATTTTCCTGATATCACAGTAATAAGTATCAGAAGTAGAATGGACCAAATTACAACTTTATGAGCTTTGAATGGTCAAAGGAGGCCAAAATGGTTTTACCAGGAGTGTGACCACTGTACATTCTATAGCTTTTTGGAAGCACAGGTGAGAGATGGCAGGTAGACACCAAAGGTGGTTAAACAGCCCTGAAAAGGGTTCAGCAAGCCCTCACAGCAGAGGTGCTAATCCTTCCTTAACACCCCATACACCCCTCATTACTAGTTAGAGAGATCATAAAAGAATTCAAGTAGGAGATATGCTTTGACCCTATGAACAAATGGTAGGACTGAAATTTGGATGAGTAAAGAGGAAATTGCCAATGGGTGTCACAATAAATTTCTAGAGTCTGTCTTGACAGTCCATTGAGTTGATTGCTAACAATAACTGTGTCATTGTAATATCACAGGGAAATCAGAGAAGAACATAGCCTTCAGAGCACAGGCCTGTTGCTAGTATTATAGGTTCAGGGAAAATATAAGGAGTGGCATCAATTCATCAGTGCCGCCTTAGCTAACCTCATTAGCAGACCCATTCCAGTCCTTTAGTAAATTTTCCAATCTGCCCATGTTTGGAAACAACCTCATTTTTTCCTAAGCACTGTAATGCTATTTATCTCTTCAAATCATAACTGCATAATGCTACAATTAAGTCTCATGACAAAGATTACAACAAGAGCATAAAATATGGCAAATTAATTGCTTCTCATGATAACAATATTGGATTGCAAAGAAATAAAAGCAAGCTGACCTCTTCCCAAAACAATTTTAAAACTGTAAAATTGTACTCTCCTCAGCCCACTATGAAATAACCATGTACTGCATAAACATCAGGCTTTTCAGATGTTTTATTTCTGAAATTCAGGCAAGCACAGCTGTGGCTAACCAGGAAACAGACTACATTAGACTCTCAATAGGGAAAATTCCAAAGGTCTTTTTGGTAATGCCTAGACCCACTGATACCAATACAGAAACTTGAACTAGATCTTATTGGGGACATTATAATAAGTAAACTGACTTCAAAGGTCTTTATAACAATTTCGGACTTAACAGGATTCCTATAAAAGGGATGACAAGTGTTATTCTTATTTTTAACACACTGAATTAAACCTAAAGACTCAAAGAATTTAAATGACCTGGTCATGTCTGTGAGGTCAAGGGAAGTCAGCAAATACTTCTAAGACAGCTGACTACATGAAATCTTGTAACCTCACAACCGTTCTTGATGGATCCTTCTTCTTCACCTCCATGTCTAACAAAGTACAAAATCCTACCATATTTCTGCAGCATCCTTCAGATACATCCCCTTTTCACTACTCACATAGCCACCAGCGTAGTTTAGGGACCCATTACCTCTCACTTAGAATATTGTAATAGGTCCCATCATCTTTCACTTAGAATATTGTAACACAAGAACAGGATCTTAATTTTTTTTCTCCACCTCTATGATCTCCCCCAATCCATTTTCTCAACATCGCCCAAAATAATGTTCCTAGTGTGGTTTGACCACATAATTTCCCTGTGGACAGCCAGATATATCCTGTTTAGGCCTCATTAGACCTGTGCGAAGCAGTCTCTTAGATCTTTGCATGGCAAGATCAATTGAGAATGGGTCTATGCACAAGAGCAGTTTCAGGATAAGAAGACGTGGCAAAGAAAACCTGCCTTTGTAGCTGATTATCTACATGGGAGATGACAGAAATGTTTCAGTCTGGTTATCTATATGCAAGAGAATATAATTGTTTCAATTTGGTTAGCCTTGAGGAAAAATAGTGTCTCACTCCCAGGAACAAGGAGATAAAAAACTTAACTGATGCTTTACTGTACTCTTCCTTGAAATCTGGATGACTCAGCAATTAACCTGTATAAAATACTGTCAGTAACTCCATTAAAATCAGTCTACAGCCTGACTCGCCTAGCCCTATGTCTTTGTCTTTTTGTGTCAATTACTTCATCATATATTCACACCACTGCGGGCACATTTCCCAGTTCAAATAACATCAGTACCTCCCTATTGTCCATAGGATAAAATACAAATCTCTCAGTCTCACATTCAAGGAACCCCATATTCTGGTTCCAACCTTCCTTTCCAGTCTAATTTCATGTTTTTGCTTTTTTTTCCTTACTCTGTTACAACCAAACTGGTCTTCTAGCTGCTCCTCATAGTCCACATTCTGCTCCCCATTTATTCATTTGCACAAACTGATCTCCAAGTATAGACCTTGTGTATAGACCCCACTTGGGGTTTTCTTGGCAGAGACACTAGGGTGGTTTGACATTTCTTTTTCCAACTCATTTTACAGATAAGGAAACTGAGGCAAACAGGGTTAAGTGACTTGCCCAGAGTCACACACCTAGTAAATGTCTGAAGCTGAATTTAAACACATGAAGAAGATGAGTCTTCCTGACTTCAGGCTGAGTATTTTATCCACTGTATTATCTAGCTGCATTTATACCTGATCAGTAAGAATAATTATTTTTCTTCAAGGATCAGTCCAGGTTGTACTTCATTAGTAATTCCTCTAGTTGTCCTCTCTGAAAATTTAATTCATATCATAATCATGTAAAGGTATTCTTATTTCAAATTTTGACAACTTTTCTAATTGAAAAGAGCAAAAATTAAAAACAAATGTAAAATTTTCATAACTGAAAAATGCTAAGAAAGCAGTCTATAGAGTCAAGGCACTTAGAACAAAGATGTCTAGAAAATCCTATTATTTAGAATCTAATATATATATGACAGATAGAACTTTGGAGTTTATAGATGAATAATATGGTTGTTGTTTGGTCATTATAGTCATCTAAGTCTCTTCATAATCCCATTTGGGGGGTTTCACAAAAATACTAGAGTATTTTCCTTCTCTGGTTTATTTTGCAGATGAGGAAACTGAGGCAAATAGGGTTAAGTGACTTACTCAGGGTCACACAGCTAGTACATGTCTGAGGCTAGATTTGAACTCATGAAGTTGAATCTTCCTGATTCCAAGCCCAATGCTCTATCCAGTGTGCCACCTGGTATTCAAAAACAATTTTATATCATTGGACAAATATGCGTTTCTTCATTATAGCAAAAATGAGGATTTTGTTAATTATCATGAGCTAGAAGTGAGACCTCGTATCTAGCTATGGAACCTGCTTTGGCTCAGTAAGTGGGTCTGTGAAAAGATCTCACAGCTTATTGGTGGAAGAAAGGATTTAATACCCTTTCTCCATATGCCACCTGCTGTGTGGCAGAACTTATTGGTGCAAGAGAGGCTTTACCTCTGTATAGTTCCTCTGACCCACCTCAAACCCATCAGTGATCAACCAGAGATAAAGAATTAGAAAATTTCTGAAAGACACAGTCTAAGAATCTCTACTCTTTCTGAAAGATCAGTACTACCTGGCAGCAAGGAATTGTGGGTTGGCCCTACCCAGAAAAAGAGAACAGAAAACAGAAAAGTGGCCCCATACAGTGGATGAATGGGAGTACCTGAGAAGTTGTACAGTCTGGCCTGGCCAAGGAGGTACTTGTCTAACAATGATTCCATGCCCATCCAGGAATTTTGGGGCAGATTTTGCATGAAGAAAAGAATGGATATCAGGACCTGTAGTTCCAGAGTTGTGAGTTGTCCTGAGCATATGCACTCCCTATATATATGAGTTTATACCCAGTTTCTCTCACTGACAATGTGTGTATTTGTGGGCCAGTGGACCCTAAGTTTATGGATGGAATGTTTTGTTATAATTAAGATTTAAGCTAGATTTAAAATCTGTGGTTTTACTATGCTGTGATTTGAGTTAAATGAACTGCTTATTGACTAAGTAGTTGAATAGATATATTTAAGCGGTGACATTATATACGTGATAGCTATAAGAATGTGATGAGCTTTTGGGTTAGTGGTGGCCAGATCAGGATTATCTCTATGGAGGTCTTTAGTTTATCTCTTTCCAGTGAGGAGTATACTCTTTGAAATTCTAAGTCTCTTTTTGTCCAAGAGCTTCTAAATTTATCACTGTTCAGCCAGCCCTCCAAGGGAGGGGTAGTTTAGAAGGAGGCTGTATTTCTCTTGTTAGAATCTAATTCCTTATTAATGCTATTAGTTCGGTTACACATTTTAATTAGCATCCTATTGTGTACCTTCAGCCTGAGGCTGTGCAAGCAAAGGATACACATGTAGACGTCTAAGCATAAAATGGTAAGTAAATATATTGGTGCAGCACACCAGCAATAACAATGATAAAAATGCAATGAACTATTGTAAAATAAGAAGGCTTAGATTACATGACTTCTAAGGTTCCTTCTGATCTTAACATTCTGTGACTCAGTGATTACATGACCCTAAGGCTATTAGGATGTAGATGGATATTCATTGATAGACTAGGTGAGAGTCAAAAAGTACTCACTGAGTACCTACTATGTTGTCGGAGAAGTCTGAGATATAGTTCCCTGCTCTTGTGGGATTTATAATCTAGTTAAGGAGAAAACACATAAAAAGAACCATGACTAGGATAAGGATATTGGGGTTTTGGCCTGAAGCACTAAGGTTTCTTCAGCAGCAAGAAACTACCTAATTAAATAACTAATTAGAAACAGCAATTAGTTAAAATAGGAAACTATCAGGTTGTTTGACTTTTAATTGCTACACTAAGATGGCTTCTCCACAGCCAGTCAAATTCTGTCCCCTTTCTCGGTGGCAGCCTTGGGTTAACCTTTGACCCAAGATGATGAAGAGGGCTCTGTCTCTCCCATAGGGAGTGGTGTCCCAGGGATTTCCTTTACACGGGGTATGAGAGGAAGAAGGACTGGGGTAGTCACCAACAGCCCCATAATATTACTGAATGTTTCATGCATTTTCCAAAAGTAACTGCAGGGGTAATAGCAGCAGCAAAAACATCAAAAGTTTTTATCAAACCATGACTTGAACCACAATTATTTTCCTCACTTCACCTACAGACAGAGCTCATGCTATTTTTTTTTCCTCCAAGGAATTGATCTTGGCAGTGTCAGGGGAGATTTCCTTAAATAAATGCATCTTGTGGAGGGATTTCATATTAGCTGTGAAGTACAGGTGAGCTTTACTTGCTACATGCCTGGGAAGAAGTTGTAAATTGAATTTGTATAACCGTGATGATATCTAAAATATGCCATAGGAGCATTTTTTTAATCCTTTGGCAAATTCTATTTCTAAAGGGGGATGATCAGGGTAAAGTCATGATCATTTTAATGAACTCTCCTATTCAACTTGGTAATCTTACAGTACAAATGGCTTTAGGCTGCTGGGTATATCCCTATGGAAAGTGTGGGCATGCCCTTTGATATCTTGTTGAGCGGACAGGAGATGTGTTTTGATTGGTTACCAATAACTGAGGTTGCCAAAAGGATTATTGATTGGCTGAGACTCAAGAGTACTGAAATTTTCAAAGCAGACACCACTTTATGCCAGCCTATAAAAAGATAGTGACAGACTACTTTCAGTCCATCTGCCTTTTTTATTTTGCCTTTTCCGTATTCAAAAAAACAGACCAGAGAGTATCAGAGTAGACATTTGTACTGTTGATTGGAAAGTATGTACATATACACAGACTCTTCTGTCCAGAACCCTACAGATAGGAGCAAATGGCAGAGACAGACAAATGCCTGAGAGTTCAGATACTTGGCCTTAAAGAGAATTGAGTGGAGTTTCTCAGTAGCATTCCTCCTGGGGAAAGATGAATGTCCATATCGCTCCTCTAGCCAGAGGAACAGGAAGAAATAAAGCGCGCACGCGCGCGCGCGCACACACACACACACCACACATGTGCAGGCATGCACACTTGCATGCACACACACACAGACAACCCACATATGACCAGCTCAAAATAAGATATTTTTATTTTATTTTTTTGGTCTCCTTGAACCTATCATTTTATTAGCATAGGGAAATACTAGTAGATTCCCAGTCGCTGCCTTTATTCCCCTGTTGCTGTTGTTCTTCATTCAGTTTTGTCTGGCTTTTCAAGATCCCATTATGGGGTTTTCTTGGCAAAGATACTAGAGCGGCTGAAGGAAAGCAGCAGTTAAGTGACTTGCCCAAGGTCACATAGCTAGTGAGCATCTGAGGCCAGATTTGAACTCATCTTCCTGACTCCAAGCCCAGTGCTCTATCCACTGAGCGATCTAGCTGCCTCTATTCTCTAGTTTCCTTCAAAGCTCAGATCAACTAATACCATCTATAGGAAGTATTTCTTGATCACCCCCAAATGATAATGTATTCCCCCACTCACCTAACAAAAAAAATTTACCTTGTAATTTTTTGTAGTGTCGTGGCTAATTTGCATATATTTACATATATAAAAATATTTTATCAGTATGTAGGTGTTGTTTCCTTCATTAAGAAGCAAGTTCCTTGGGGACTAGGATTACTTTTCTGTATTGTCTGTTTCCTCATTATTTAGCACAGTACTTGGTACATACTTAAGAAATACTGAATAATTAGTTATTTGATTTGGTGAGGCAATTCTAATGCAGTCCATATAGCTAACTCTTCTGCAACTTATTGCAGAGAGTCCCTGAGACACAGAGAACTTAAGGTACTTATCCAGAGACACACAACTAGTACACAGTTATTTTAAATAGTTAACAAAATCCGTTATGTTATTCCTTCCCTATTTTCAGTGGTATTAGATATGGGCTGCTCAGTCCCATCCACATAGTTTCCTTTCATACTCCATACCTAATGAAGGCAAACAGAAAAGACCCTGAATATCTGCAAGTCAGGACAGCTAGATTTTAGCATCTGTCCTGCCATTAACTCTTTGTATGTCCTTGGACAAATCACTTAAACTCTTTAGGCCTTGACTTCATCATCTGAGGAAGTAATCATTTCATAAGCTTTTTTGCTTTCATTCTGTGAGGTACTTAGTATGTCTTTCTCTTGGTTTATCTATAATATCTAACAAACTATAATAATCTATGAATGCTATCTAGTATGAAGAATTCAAGCTCTGTCATCTCTTAATAATGTCAATGGTAAATGTTTCTCTTTGGAACAGCAACCCTGAGGGTCTTCCCCTCCCAGCTTGATTTTTTTTTCTTCTTTTCTAATTAAAGGGGCAATCCTTTGACTTGCTTCTTAAAGAGGCCAATTCACTGAATGGGTATTACCTCACTCTAAGTGAGTGCCTGAAAAGGCCTTGGCCTGAAAGGACTAGGCTCTCCCATTGCATCCTAAGTCATCTCCAGTCATCCTGATGAATATCTGGTTATTGGATCCAGATGGCTCTGGAGGAGAAAGTGAGGCTGGTGACCTTGCACAGCCCTCCCACACTGAAATCAAAGCCAACTGCAAGTCATGTCATCATTTCCTGGACCATGGTCCTCTTTGAAAATGAGGGACAAACACAACCTCCAAGTCGACCAAGCTGCCTGAAGGCGGACCCACCTAGTTGGGTAGCTCAGCTCATCCTCTCCCTCTCCCTCTCCTTCTCCTTCTCCTCTCCAAAGGAAGGTAAATTTTGATGGCCAGAAGCTGTCCACTTAACTTGAGGTTTACCGGCTAGATTTCTTTCTTCCTTCCTTCCTTCCTTTCTTCCTTCTTTCCTTCCTTCCTTCCTTCCTTCCTTTCACAAAATCTTAAACCCAGTTCACTCTGAAGCTCATAGATTGCCTGGCCAAACTCCACTTAATGGCTGTATTTTGGGCCTTCCTGGTTTAGAGTGAATTTTAATGGTAACTGTTTCTCTTTGGAACAGCAACCTTGGGGGGTCTTCCCTTCCTAGCTTGATTTTTTTCTTCTTCTTTTCTAATTAAAGGGGCCATCCCTTGACTCACTTCTTAAAGAGGCCTATTCACTGAATAGGCTTTACCTCACTCTAAGTGAGTACGTGAAAAGGTTTTAGCCTGAAAGGGCCAGGGTCTCCCATTGCATCCTGGGCCATCTCCAGTCATCCTGATGAATATCTGGTCACTGGATCCAAATGGCTCTGGAGGAGAAAGTGAGGCTGGTGACCTTGCACAGCCCTCCTGCACTCAAATCAATGTCAACTGCAAGTCATGTCATCATTTCCCTGATGTCACGGTCCTCTTTGAAAAAGGAAGAGAAACAAAACCTACATATAATTATTGTTAAATAAATAGTATTATTATATATAATATACATATGTACATATGAACACACACATAGCAAGGCCCTTGCCACTACATTGCTTATAGTGAAGCTGCTTTGTCTAGTGTTGAATAAGAGTTGCATTGAGTTGTCTGCACTCCCTGACACAGTCACTCTTTTGAGAGATAGCTTGTTAGGGCAAGAGACAGAGTCAGGGGCCCCCAAAGAGAGTATTTCCTTTGTGGGAAATCAACTGCCCAGTGATGTAGCCTCAAACACTTACCTTGCTTTCCTTCATTGCTGGAGCTCATGCATAAATATTTTACAATAAATATTTTAAAAATTTACAAATTAAAATACAATAAATATTAAAATTCCAAGCAAGGAGGTTTAGGGTATATGTGCTAGTGACATTACAACAGAGACATTTTAAAAAGATAATTAATCTCTTATCATTTTAGCAAAAAAAAAAAAAAACATACTTCATTGATAGGCAAACCTAGAAGAATTCTCAGGAACAGAAAAGAAAAGCCAAAAAGGCTTTCTGCATTGCAGTAGCAACATCATCTCTGGCCTCTCCCTTTCTCTGTCTTTTGCTCTCTGCTCCTGGCAAATAAATTTTTAAAATTTCATTTGAGGTGCTTCCAAAATGAAATGCCTCAAAACAAGTGCCATGCCTTTGATTTCCATTTCTAACTCCCATGTAGAACATTATCATAATCAATGCTCCTCACATACCTTGGCACGCCATGGAAAAATAAAGGTCCCACACTGTGTCAGGGCAAAAACTGTACTTTCAGTTACACTGAACTCCTGCTAAGGCCCCAAATCCCTTTCTAGAAAGGGATGGAGCCTTCCTAAAGAAGCATTCACGTATATCAATGGTTCAAAAAATATCAGTACCACCTTCGAAATGACTCAATAAACTCCAGTGGCTCACCATGGCCTCTGGGATCAAATACAAAATTCTCTGTATGCCATTCGAAGCCCTTCATAATCTAGCCCTCCCCTGTGCTTCCAACCTTTTTATACTTTGCTCCCTGATGCACACTCTTTAATCCAGTGACACTGCCCTTCTGGCTGCTTCACAAACAAGACACTCCACCTCACAAATCTGGGAATTTTCCATGGTTGTCCCCTATGCCTGGACAGTGGCCTTCCTCCTCAGCTCTTCCTGTTGACCTCCCTGACTTCCTTTTAGTCCCAACTAAAATACCTTCTTTTACTGGAAGTCTTCCCCAAACCGTTTTAGTTCCAGTACCTTCCATTTTAAAAATTATTTCTCATTTTTCCTGTATATATTTGTTTATACGTTGTCTTCCCATTGTATTGTAAGCTCCTTGAGGTCAGGACTGACTTTTGCCTCTTTTTGTATCCCCAGCTATGTGCCTGGCACATAGTACGGACTAAATAAATATTTATTTGTTGATTCATTGACTATATTTAAGGGAACAGTTCTCATTTCCATGGAAATCATCAAATTCCTAAGTGGAAATGGCTGATGAGCTTATCAAGGACATTACGGCAGGACGCAGTAATGGAGGCGATGAAATAGCTTTCCTGTTCCTTGGTCCAAACCAGAGGGACCACTGAGAAGGTCCAACTGACTTCCTACACTTAAATAAACCAGGGGAAACAAAGATTTGGTCTCAAGTTCCCAGGTTGTAGCTGGGACCCACATGTCCAGAGATCAAGCGAAAATTAGTGAGGCTTGCAAGACTACTAGTACAAGTGGGACCAAAGAAGTGGGTGTTGATTCCACCACAGAGGACAGCGCTAGAACAATCTATGGGCAGAGTTGTAAATAAATGCAATCACAAAATCTATGTCACCTTCTCTCTAAGGATTCTGAACATATTCATTATCTTAAAAAGAAACATTACCATAACAGAGATCTACATGGTTATGAGGAGGACAGGGACTAGATCTATGGCCACTTCTGTATGAGGATACTCCCTGTATCAATGTAGGACTGCACCTTCCCCAAAATTAAGAGTCTTAGAGAGTTTCCAATAGCACTGAGAGCTTAAATGACTTGCCCAGGGTCACACAGACAGTAGGTATCATAGGTGAGACTTGAACCCATGTATTTGTGGCTTTGAGGCTGGCTCTTTATCCACTCTTTGCAACATTACCTCATATTTATAATACAGTCATCAAATCACAGCTAACCATCACTCTAAAAATTTTCTTTTTGCCTTTTATATTGATTGTTACTAGGTAAAATATGCTTCCTTTCATTTTAATTATACCATGTCTTTAATTCTTACTCTCAGAGCACAGGAGATTGGAAAGCAAAATGATTACTGGCTGTAGCAAAAGTCTAATCAATGCAATCAAATTAATTTAGCATGTTGCTTTATATTACAAATGAAAGGTAAAAGAAAAAAGACAGTATTCTTTTTTTGGAGGGGGGAGAGGTGTCACATAAAAAAGACAAAATATTTGTGGCTTATTAAATTGAATGTAAAATATTACTTTTTCTCATGTAAATATCCATACTTATCCATCTCTTCACCGCTAGTATTATTATAACAATCAGGATAAAATACTTTTACATTTCCCAAAAATAGAAACACATTTGATGTCACTTGAGGCATTACCAATACATGTATCCTATTACCAAGTCTTTATCACTGACCTGTTATGGAAATAACCATTATGTCCTCTTAGAGGTATTGATCCATTGAGGAGACAGGATGGTACAGTGGAATGAGTGCTAAAATACAGTCAGAAGATCTGGCTCAGGCATTAATTAGCAATGTGAGCTTTAGCAAATCACTTTCTGTCTTTCTCAGTCTTTTCATCAGTGAAATGGAGATCATAATATCTGTTCTAACGCTATCTTTTAAATCAAAGTAAAACACTGGGCAGTTTTCATATGCACTTCATTATTTACTCTTGGCAACAATGTTGCAAGATTGTGCAGGATCAGATATTATTATATAATTTATGTCTATCATGTACATACATGCTCACATATATATCACATTTGCACACCTTTACTATGAAATAAAAAGATGGCTGGATTCATAATCAGTGGTCTCAGGTTCAAATTCTGCCTCAAACACAGCCACCTGTGTAACTTTGGGCAAGATTCTTAACTTTTTTGGACCCTGTCTCCGATCAACTGACTCCTACCAATGATTCCTTGGTCAGCCTTTCACTTATATATTATGATCCTCTGTGTGTGTGTGTGTGTGTGTGTGTGTGTGTGCACGTGCGCGCGCACACACACACACATAGACAGAGAAAGAGAGAGAGAGGGAGAGAGAGAGAGAAATAGAGAAAGTGACAGAGAGACAGAAAGAGAGTGAGAGTCTAGTAAAAGGGGCAGGTTGATTTTAAAACACTTCTCAATTGAAAGAATAAAAATGATATAGACACAGACAGATAAAGTATATAGGATATGCAGGGTATACCAAAAGTCTTAGTGTAATTTTAAGCTTTGACAGCTCATAATCGTACTTAGACTTTTGGGACAACTTGTACTACAAATATATACAAGCACACATGCCTAGATTTTCATTGGTTAAGGTTATTTCCTCATAGGGAGTTCCCTATACTAATGAAATACACCATGTGCATATACGTACATAGTTATAGGTTATATACATATATACACATATGTATGTATATATAAGACATGTTTGTATAATATATGTATGTATATTTAAGGTTGTGTTAGAGTATATATTTCTATGTATATATAGATTGCACATATGTATATATACATACATTTTATTAGGTAGCTAGATGATAGATATAAATGAAGGTGGAGTTAGGAAGGTAGACAGCGTTGCATAGTAGACTTAGAACTGGCCTTGGAGTTAGAGTCAGAAAGAATGGAATTCAGGTTCTGCCTCTGACATATACTGGCTTACTCTCACTTACCCTCAACATTCAACTGAAATGTCTCTCTCCAAAGCTATCTCTTAATCATCAAATCTAATGGCCTTTTCTCAATCATCATCCTTCTTGACCTCTCTGCAATGTTTGACACTGTCAACCACCCTCTTGGTCATCTCTCCTATCTGGGTGTTGGGGACACTGCTCTCCCCTTGTTCTCCTCCCACCTGATTGAAGATTCCTTTTCCTTCTCTTTTGTTTTTTGGCTCGTCAATCAGGTCACATCCATTAATTGTAGGTATCATCTAAGGCTCCAAGGGCCTTCTTTCTTTTGACCAGTTTATTTCACTTGGTGATCATATTAGTTCTCATGGATTCAACTAACATCTCTATACAGCTGATTTTCAAATCTATTTGTCTAGCTTTAATTTCTCTCTTGACTTCCAGTCTTATATCACCAAATTCCTATTGAACATCTTGAACTGGGTGCCTCAGACATATTAAACATGAAATGCAAACAATCTATTGTAACTACTAAGTATCTTGATTTAAAGGGACTTAAAAGAAGGTTAATACTTTTTTCTGTAATGCAGTCTGGGATTAATCTTTCTAATTGGCCCAGTTATATTACTGTAAGTAATCAAAAACTGACTTACTAATAATTTTTCCTACCTTGAGTCTTTCTACCACTATGGTCCATGAATGCCTATTCCAGCTCAATCTTCATAGAATCTTCCTGAGCTATTAAAGTACCCAGTACTTCTCATGTCCTGGATTGCACATTGCAAGTTTAAACCCCTAGAGAGAGATACTGAGATAAGAATTCAACAGCAGAATATAAGATGAAAGGTGAAAATAGGAACAGTTCCTCAGGTACAGCCCAGCCAGAGACAGTGGAACTTCATCAGAATAACGTAAATGAAGCCAGTAAAGTATATCCCTCCTCCCTCTACCCCCAGCTCCATAAAATGTGGATCTACCACATACTAGGTATAATTCAGTGCAACAAACTTTCATTCAACAACTACTATAACATATAACAGTGTTGGGGAGGGTTGTGTTATGTACCGGGTACAATGTGGAGAGTAATAGGATCAAAAGAGTATTTCAGACAAAATGCTCTAGGGAAATTTGAAAAGGAAGTAACTATTTATATCAAGGACACGTCAGAGCCTAACTGTATAAGTTCAGTTGGAGATGTTGGAGATGTAGATAGAGAGCTATAAGAGCAGGTGACTAACTATAATATGTCAGCTAAATTAAGTAGCACAGCATGGAGCAGAATACAAACAAACCCCCCAAAGCCACACTCCCACTGCCATGAGAAATAGGCAGCATATGGCAAAATGCTCACTGAACAACAGGGCATCCAATAGAGAGATGCTATTAGGGCTGTGAGCACCACCAAACCCAGGGGAATTAGGGTGGCCCACAGGGGAAAACTGTATTCCTTGTGAGCACTGGCAAAAATATATTACTACCCACACTAAATTTAGTGATGAATATGTCAGGATGTGAGGAAGTGCCCCAAGGATCTATTGAGGGTAGAGACAGGTGGTCATTTTGCACATTAATCAACAGGCTCTGAAAAGATGTTTGTGGAAAATCACCACAAATTTTGCAAGGTAATATCTGCCTGTTATGAAGGATCAGACACTGTCCTAAAGATCCTAAGAATACCTTCCATCTTGGAAAATATAGATTACAGTAATGGTGCCAAAAAAGATAAAAAGAAAAACACACTGGTTTCTGCCAATATCCAAGTTCAGCTTCCTAGGATGGAATCACTGAGCAGCTCTACTCTTCTCCCTGCTTCCGCACAGCTAATCTGGCAAATGTATCTACTAGAACTGGCATTTGTTTATGATTCCAAACTTTGCAATTGTAACATAATCAGAAAGTTTAGGCAGAAATACAAACATGCAATTACTAAACAACTGCTTATTGCAAATGTTGCACTCAGTATGCAAAATGCATACTCCCTATTCATTTGACAAAACCATTCTTTGCAGTCACACACACACACACATGCACACACACACACACACACTCTCACACGCCACATACACAGAGGGATTTCTGTACCAGAAAGAATTTTCTCCCTCATCTGTCTTTATAGTGATATACAATGCTGTACTGAATAGCTCTATAGCTCACTCATAGATACTAACACTTTTGAGCTGAATTGCATTTGTAACATCTTCCTTTATGAGAGCTTTCAAATCCATTTCTTTCTTTTCATTCCCACCACTCTTATGGTAGTACAAATATTTATCATCCCATTTCTTCTATACCTAGAATATACTCCCTCCTAACCTCTGCTGGTTAAGAATCCAGAGCCTCCTTCAAAGCTTATCTCAAGCACTGTTTTTTACCCAAGAACTCTCCCAATGTCCTAATGTTCTAGAACCTCCCCACAAGTCCCCTGCATTTACTTTCTAAATATTTTGTATATACTTATATAGGTACATGCTCTCTACCTCAACAGAATATAAGCTCCTTGAAGGCAAGGACTGTTACTTTTTTGTTGTTTGTTTTTGTATCCCTAGCGCATTGCCTGGCATAATATAGTAGGAGCTTAATAATTGCTTGTTAGAGTAGCTAGGTGGTACAGTGTAGAGTGCCAGCCCTGGAGTCATGAAGACTCCTCTTTGTGAGTTCAAATCTGGCCTCAGACATTTACTAGCTGTTTGACGCTGGGCAAATCACTTAACCCTGTTTGCCTCAGTTTCTTCATCTGTAAAGTGAGCAGGAAAAAGAAATGGCAAGCCACTCCAGTGTCTTTGCAAAGAAAACCCCAAATGGGATCACAAAGAGTTGTCCAGGACTGAAAATGACTGAACAACGATTTCTTGTTGCTTGATTTATTTATTGATAAGAATGATTACCCTAGTTCTAATCCTTATCATCTCATGCCTGTAATAATACCTAAAATCCTAATTAGTCTTCTCTATGCCTGTCATTTTTCTCTATCCAAATCTACTCTAGATACTTCTTCCTCTTCTGCAATAATTCCTATAACTTATTCCCACTGGTCTAAGTTGTTCCCTGTGGAACTATAAAGAATAACTCTAGTTTATTTTCCATAGGTCAGGCTTACAATATTTAAAGATAGTTATCCATCTCTAAGTTAAACATTTTCCATTTTTCTTTAAAAAAGATCATATTTTTAAAGTGCTTAGCACAAAACCTGGCACTTAATAGGTTGTATATAAATGCTTACTCCCTTTTCTTCCCTTTTGCAAAATTTCCTCCTTTAACATCATCTAAAGACCTTTCACCTTATTGGTCATAGTTTTCTATACAAACTCCACATTTTCAATTCTCCTATAAAATATAATGCTAAAAACAGATTACAATTTCCCAGGTGCAGTCAGACCAGAGTACAAGGAGATTACAGGCCTCCATTTTTGGCATCTTCTTGAATAATAAGAACTTGGGATTTTATCTTAGAGGCAGTGGGGAATCACTGAATTTGAGCATAGAAGTGACATGACTCTTTTGGATGCCATAGAATTTGGCCTCCTTGCGAGCAGAGACCAGTTAGGCTTTTCTTTGTGTGCCCATTATTTAATACAGTGTCTAACACACGGTAAGAGCTTAACAAATGTTTGTTTTTGATGATGCTGATGAGAGCAGTGGCACAAAGTGTATCTGGATGGCAGCAAAGGATTTGACAAAGTTTCTCATGATGTTCTCTTATGAGTAAGAAAGAGATTTAGAATGAATGATAGTATTCTTAAATGGAATCAAAGGTTATTAATGAAAGGACTAATATAATTTTTGAAGGAACTGTTTTGAATTTTATTTTTAATTTATGGAATAAAACAAGCATTTCTGTATAACAAAAAGATGATTGCAGATGAAACTGCAAATCTATTATGTAAACCTGCTATTCCTTATAAGTTATAATGTAAACTTCTTTTTTTCCCCTCTGCCCTAGAGATGGCTCCCATTAGTGTGTGTGTGTGTGTGTGTGTGTGTGTGTGTGTGTGTGTAAAATCATTTCATACATACTTCTAACCTATCAGTTCTTTCTCTAGATGCAGATAGCATCTTTCCTCATATGTTATTTGCAGTTAATTTGAATATTTATTTTTAATGTTAATATGTTGGGGGTTCTATTTATTTAGTATTTCATTTTTCCCAGTTACATGTAAAAACATTTTAAACATTTGTTTTTAAAACTTTGAGTTCCAAATTCTCTCCCTTTCTCCCTTCCTACTCCCCCTCATTGAGAAGGCAAGCAATTCTGTATAGGTTAAATATGTGTAGTCATGCAAAACATATCCATAATAGTCATGTTGTGAAAGAAAACATAGACCAAAAAAGATTCAAGAAAAATAAAGAGAAAAAAGTTGCTTCAATCTGTATTCAGATCCCATCCATTCTTTCTCTAGGCATGTATGGCATTTTTCACCCTCAGTCTTTCAGCTGACCATCTTACAATGTTGTTGTTACTTTGTACCCAATACATCTCACTTTTCATCAGCCCTTGCGACCCAGATTCAAGTATGGGCAAAGCAAGAGTTCTGTCTCAGTGCCAGCAAAGAGATGCCCGTAATCTCCTTCTGACCCAATGTTCGATCCCCTTACCATCTGTGAGCTGAGAGCTCTGGAAGCAGCCATTGCTGCTCCTGCTGATTCAGTCACTCCCAAGGCTTGCTCCTGGCTTGCTGAGGCCGGGGCTGGATTGTGCTCTTCTCTCACCCATGTTGAGCAAAGTGAGCAGAACCAGGAGAAGATTGGATACAGTAGCAGCCACTTTGTGCAATGACCAACTTTGACAGACTTAGCCAGGGGTGGGGAACCTGTGGCCTCAAGGGGCCCTCTAGGTCCTCAAGTGCAGCCCTTTGAGTAAATCCAAACTACACATAACAAATCCCCTTAATAAAAAGATTTGTTCTGTAAAACTTGGACTCAGTCAAAAAGCTCTACCTGAGGATCTAGAAGGCCACAAGTGGCCTTGAGGCCACAAGCTCCCCACTCCTGGACTTAGCTCTTCTGAGCAATGCAATGACCTAAGACAATTCCAAAAGACTCATGATGGAAAATGCCATCCTCATGCAGAGAAAAAACTATGGAGTCTGAATGCCAATTGAAGTTTTCTCTCTCTCTCTCTTTTTTCTTTCTCATGGTTTTTCTCTTTTGTTCTGATTATTCTTTACAACATGACTGATGTGGAAATACATTTAATATGATTATACATATATAACATATATCAGATTGCATGCCATCTTGGGGTGGGGGGAGAAGAGGGAGGGAAAAAATCTAGAACTCAAAATCTTATAAAAATGAATGTTGAAAACTAAAAATAAATATTTTCTAAAAAAATAAACAAAAACAAAAACAAACACAGGAGTTAGATAAATTTCTCAGGGTCATAGTTAATGAACGTATGAGTTGGGATTTGAATTCAGATTTGCCTAATCCCAAGCCCAGCACTCTATCGACTATGCAATACTCTTTTTACATCTTTGGAATCTTGATGTTCAAAAAATGGAATTTGTGGCAGTAAGTATTCTAGTCACGGCACTATAATGCAGAGAAGACTGTATTTAGAGCCAAAGTTCCTATGGTTTTGCTGCTTTAGAACCTGTTTCACTTTGAGGAAGTCCCTTAAACTCATAGGACTTACTCATTTCTAAAATAATTTCTAAGGGTCATTCCTACTCAGATTTTCTCATTCTATGGACTATTTAAGTTACTGAACAATTCAGCAGATGTGACTCAGCTATCTCTTCTCCTCCTCCTCCTCCTAACGGATGCATGGCAAGTTGAAAGGGAAACTGTGACTAACTCCCATCTTGTCAAGGTCCTGAGATACAGTCAATAAGGTGTGCCAGGGGTGGGGAAGACCAGGGAGAGGAAATGGTGTTAGCCTGAAAATCAAAAGCTTGAGAGAAAACATTAGAACTCTCTTTAAATATATGCAGGTTTATTATGAGGAAGACAGTGACTAATGTTTCTTCATTTCCTCAAAGCATTAAAGTTTTATTTTATGTATTTTTGTTTACCCCACGATCTTTTATGGTAAAAAGATTTGATTTTGTTTTTCTTTATATAAGAAGGAATATGGATGTTAAATGGGACTGAATGCTACAATAAAGTGCCAACATTAGACATTTGGCTTCCTTCTAAGCAGAAATATAGCTGGTCATTTTGGCACGCACAGGTATTTGGTTGTGAGAACAAGGGATTGGGAGGAACAAAGGAGAAACAGATCTTGGGATACCATAAAGTGAGGGAAAGGAAGAAGAGAAAGACCTCACCTGGCCTGCAAGCACAAAACTGATGTCTGGTAGCTTAACATTTTACTAATTACTCTTGACAAATAGGTGCTAATTTCAGTTGTTTATGTTCTTCAGGAAGAGAGCAAGTCTTGTTAGCACCTTCTAAATTTTAGCAACCTGAGGCAGAGCCCTAGCAATAATATCCTAGTTATGATTCTACATCCAAATTTTTTTTAAAAAAAACCAGAAAATATTGGTCTAAATTTCTACAAATCAGCATAATATTAAATGAGCTGATTTTTAAGGTTTTTTTTCTTTTCTTAATGTTTTCTGATATGCTGGAAAATCTTTTAAGGCTTTTCTACCGAGTAATAATGAAATTATGTAAAAAATGGTAGGTACAAATAGGAGGAACTGGAAATATAGACTAGAAATTATATATAGGGATAATTATGTTTTGAAGTAAAGATGGCAACATATGATGCCATTCACAACATATCATCAATAATTTAAGCAAAACAAGATAGAGAAAGAAACTAGGGAACTGTGGCAAGATGAAAATGTGTGAAAGTACCACCTTGGTTGACTGTTAAAGAGAAAATGAGTGATAAGCAAAAGGATTAGTGAGCACCAGCTAAGGCTAGGTTGAAGTTGGACAACTTGATTATGTATTGGAGCAATTATAAATATTGTTCCAGAAATTCTTAATATTCTGGAAATAGAAGAAAGTAATATGGAAAGTGGGGATAATGCAATGGAAGAGTAGATTTTTGCAAAATGTTTGGAGGAAAAGTGAATACAGGGTTCAGGAGAGAAAGATAGTAAAGTAGTTAACACTGCTGCAGTGGGAAAGGATATTAAATGCAATCTTATTGTTGTTGCTGTTGTTCAGTTATTTCAGTTGTGTTCAACTCTTTGTTGACCCCGTTTGCGGGGGTTTTTTGCAAAGATATTGCATTGGTTTGACATTTCCTTACCCAGCTCATTTAGTAGACGAGGAAACCGAGTGAAAGGTGTGGCTTGCCCAGAGTCGTGCAACTAGTAAGTTGTGGTCAGATTTGGATTCAGGAAGATAAGTGTTCCTGATTCCAGGCCTGACATTCTATCCACTGTGATAACCTAGCAGCCCAAAAATGTAATTCAGAGGGGGAAAATAGTGGACAGGATGAAGGAGAAAGAATTGAGTAACAGAATGTCCCCATGAAGGCAGAGGAGAACAGATTCCATTCGTGAGATAAAGGAGTAGGAGACAGTATAACATCTCAGACTTCAAAAGGAACTCAGAAGTCTGACCAGTCCCAAACAGGTATCTCCTGTATAGGATTCTAACACTTAGTCTTCTAGCTTTCATTTGAAGATTTCTGGTGTTAGACAGCAATCTCTGGGGGAAAAAAACCTTTTCCATTTTTGGGTAGCTCTAATCATTAAGAAATTCTGCCTTATATTGAGTTTAAATCTGCCTCCCTGAACTTTCCAATCAATTC
This sequence comes from Trichosurus vulpecula, assembly GCF_011100635.1. Taxonomy (NCBI): domain Eukaryota; kingdom Metazoa; phylum Chordata; class Mammalia; order Diprotodontia; family Phalangeridae; genus Trichosurus; species Trichosurus vulpecula. Next base: position 295,383,502 of record NC_050574.1, on the reverse strand, counting down.
CTCCTAGATCTGATGTCTGGAAAAACTATAATAAATCTAACTCCTTTTCCACATAACTGTCCTTTAAATATCTGGGGTTACAAATTACCTGAGATGAGCACTATTTTTATAATGAATTAATTCAAGGACATTGATGACCATATCTGGTTGTTTCTACTTACTCTTTGCTGATATAGAAAATGAGATCATAACAAGATGTCTCAAGATTAAGCTGTTTTCCTAAAAGTTAGTTAGTTTTCTCTTAGTTGAGTGCTAGAGTGTAAGTGCACTCTTAGTGTTTTTAGAATGGATATTATGGAAAGAATACACATAAAAGTGGTAGTTTTTAAAAAGTACACTTCAATGACTATTAGAGATGTTGCAGCAGCTGTTGGTGTGGGGGGAAGTCAGGCATTTCAAGGATGATTTTAAGCCTATAATGAAACAACATCAGTCACAAGGAAGCACAAACAAAAGAACAGTCAAAACCAAAACAGAACCACAAAATGCCAAGAAATGATTGATTATTTCTGCAAAACATCCTAATTACTCTCCCAGAAAACAAGCAAATATGTTTAGAAGGACTTGGAAGCTGGAGGGGTTGTTACTGATTCTTTTATAGGACATTACGGTCATTCCAAGGCTGGAAGAAAAGTTGTTTTTTAACTGCTACATACTAATATAAAGAAAAATTTTTGTCATAGGCAGAACAATATAAAACTAGAAGTAATAAAGATTAGAAAAAGATAATTTTTTTCTCAATTCACTTTTAATTTAAAATCATATTAAAGCTATCACCAGAATTCCAGATGAGCTTGCAAGATCTGGCCAATTTCATCAGACAGCCAAAGAGTGAAAGGAGTCACCAATGTGGATGAAGAATTGACTGACATGTTTGAGAAGAATTTCATTTGGAAACTGAAGTCCCTTAGGCAAATGTCAATTAGTAATGGTAAGTAGAAGACTAACACTTGAAGAGGATGATATAATCACAGGACATGGAATTCATTTTTTTAAAATGATAAATAAAATGGCTTATAAATGTCAGCAAAGACAACGAAGATGGACATTACCCTTGCCTCCAACACACATGTGCAGACACGTGAACACAAACACACATGCACACATACATACACACACAGGTGAGTTGGGATTCATGAGGTTTTGGGAGCAAAGTGATTTTCAGTTAGGATAAAATGATAAAGGGAAGAGTTAGGATTTTAAAAAAACACAATGAAGGTAAATTTGCACACAGTGGTATTAGAATTAGAGCACAGTGAAAATAGGCAGTGGGTAGTATTTAACGTGACCAACAATTTGAGGATAGGATAGCTGAAAACACAAAGAATATGAGGGTTCCTGTGTCAGTCAGAGATTTCTGATTGCAATGTAGATGTCATTAATATTGATAATAAAAGCATAGGAACAGGATGCAGGAGGGAGACACTCATTAAAAGCAGGGATGAGAGAACTTTAGGGTAATGACATTGTTAATAGGGCATAACCACGAAAAAGGGAGAAAATGGTGTGTCTTGTTAAGGGGAGGAGGAGAATGGATATTGTTCACAGTCATTTCAGTCATGTCTGACTTTTCAGGACCCCATTTGGAGTTTTCTTGGCAAAAAATACTGGAATGGTTTGCCATTACATTCTCCGATTCATTTTACAGATAAAGGAACTGAGACAAACATGGGTTAAGTGACTTGTCCAGGGTCACACAGCTACAGAGGAAATCAGGACAGATAGTAACATTCCAAAGAGAACATGGGTCACATGGTATAAATTTTTAAGCCTGATACCAATGAAAGTCTGTTCAGAAAAGTCTGTTATTTTGTCCTTTATGTGGGAACTTCACTGAATCCACATTTTTAAAAGTTCTATCATGTCAATATGCAAGAAGAATACAGTGTATCTAAATGTACTTCCAACAGCATATCTTATACTCATAGAATCTCTATCACTAAAGGAGACCTTAGAAATTAACATATGAAGAAACTGAGTACAGATAAGTTACTCAATTTATCCAAGGATATAAAACAAACTGGCAGTAAAGCTAGGACTAGAGCCCCCAGTTCTGGAATCATACCTCAGTGTCATTTCTATTATACTCCTTGGCTATTCTTATCATATCAAAGAAATAGTAAGTTTTATTTAGATTGTTTGATTTTGCCACACTTACTATGAAGCATATTTTCTTTGGACATGCTGAATGGAATACTACAGTGGCTTATCAATAACCATAGTTTTTCTTCAATTTAATTTAACAATTTATTGATTGTGTTGTATGTTTAAAACACTGTTCATCACTGCAGGGGATACAAACTGCAGGTGAGACACGATAACTACAAGATTAGACAGTATTCATTGCATTCTTTTTTTTTTTAAAGGTAGCTATATTTGTTTTTTGGTTGAGTCCATTTATTATTTCAATTTGGCAGATAATAGTTAATCCAATGTGATTTTGATAGGCTAATTTTTAAAAATATGCAATATAAAACTTTCCAGGTTTTCTTGTCATCATTTGCATTGCCTTTAATTGTAGCACGCAGAATGGAACACCTAACAGTAGATAAGGTTTCACCAAGGCATGGAGCTTCTAGGTCAATAAGCCACCTAGATCTTTTCCAAACTCCGATATCTAACACTGGCTTCCTCCTAAATTTCTGAAGTTTTGTTTTTCAGACTCAAATATGTATTACATTATCTCTATTGAATTTAACGTTATCAGATTCAGCTCAGAGCCTGTTAACAACTTATTATATGCTAACTATATCATACAATAACAGTATAATAGTATACAGGCCTTATGTCATCTGCACATTTGATAAGCACACCATCTATGACTCTATCCAAACCACTGGTAAAAATGTAAAAAAAAACCCACAGAATCAAATCCAAAATTTTGGAGTGCTTCATTGGAGATCTAATAACAAATTGATGTTAAATAGTTACAGGCTAATCTCTGAGTTAGGCCATTCAACAGTTGCCAAATCCAGGTAATTGTATTGTTGTTTTGTTTTAATATTTTTATCTGTTCACAAAATGATGTGACAAACCTTTATCAAAGGCTGTCCTGAAATCTAGGTGAAATCTCTCAACAGCATTGACCTGATCGACCAGTTTAGTGACCCTAAGCAAAGGGAACACGGGGTTAGTCTGGCATGACCACTGAAGCCATTCTTCCTTTTCTGGATGTTCACTGATCATCTCTTTATAGATCTGTTCTTGAATTTTCCCAGAAATCAAAGCCAAATTAGTAGCCTATGCTCTGCCCTAACATTCTGTTCTCTACCCATTGTCGTAAGTGAATTTGCTCTTCTCTAAACCTATACTTCTTCACTCATTTTCCATGATCTTTCATATATGATTTATAACAGCTCACTGATCACATCCTACAATTCTTTCATTACTCAAGGATACAGTTTATTTGAAGTACATGACAAATTCATGAAAGGCAGCTAAGTGATCCCTTACAATCTCCTCACTAATTTTGGAAATCAATTGCCTATTAATCATTTCCAGGCCAAATGTCATTCCCTCTCTCTTCCATGAACGAGAAATTCTTACCATAGCTTCATTTTACATACTCACTAATGGGATTTTTACTTTATAATGAATTAGAAACAAATTAAATAATAGCAACTATCTATATCAAATGCGATAATTACTATAATCATAGCATCATCCTTCTTGGTATTGATTTATTTCCCAGCAACATAATGAAAATTATTCAATTCTTAAATGATGAATGACTTAAAACAACAATTCAGTCAAGTGTTCAGATGACAAGTAATGGGGTAAGTATGGTTTTCCCTAGAAATGTAAAACAAATCTTGTTCATTTTGTTGCTGATTGCTTCAATGGAAAGCATAGGTAAGGATATTTGTTAATTTTCTAAGGAATTTTAGGTGGGAGGTTAACTGCTAGATCTAATTAGAAATTGCTGAACATATTTTCAACAAAGGGAAATTATTTAAGCCTGTTTCCTTTTTGAAACACATCACATTCTGTCTAGTTAAGGAGTGACTACATGTCAGTGTAAAAGGCCATTGAACCAGGTGGGAACTTTGGTTATGGAAATAGCCTAATTTCAAGAGGCTGTCCAGTTTGTTGATGCCATTTAGTCATCCTATTTGACTACTATGGGTTTGATTGGGATTGATTTGACAATCTATGGGTTTTGATTGCAAGTAGTATTCAAGAAGGTACTTTGCTAAGTGTTCTGAAGTACCTGCATAGTGAATGCTGACCTCCCAGAACTGTGTGAGACATGATATCATGAGTAGCAATCTATCAATATGTTTAGATGAAAATAGTACAGTAATGATGTCAAAATCCAGCTTTAGATGCTTTCTAGTAGTGTGGCCATGGGCAAATTACTTAACATTTGTCAGACTCAGTTTCCTCATCCTTAAAATGGGAATAATAATAGCACCTTCCACTGAAGGTTGTTGTGAACATAAATTTTTAAAATATTGTATAATGCTTTACAAATCTTAAAACTCTTCATAAATTTTGTTGCTGTGAAGAACATAGATATACAGGCTTATTATAAGAGTATGTACTGTGAGATGATTATTCATGAAGAGTCTCAACATCTCTGTTATACTTTGTATGCATTAGCACCAGGGCACGTGGTACTTGAGTGCCTTTCTTTCTGTGAGTGGTTGCAATAGAATTTGACCAGAGAACCCTATCTATATGAGTAAGGATACAGTTACTAAATGCCAGAGTCCACAGGCATGTTGTAGTCTTGGTGTTCATAGCTATTTTTCCCTTGTGAACTTCTCAGGAGAGGTAAAAACAAAACCTATAGCATACATGGTTTACTCCAAAACCAGAGCACCCCTGGACTCTGGTAGTGATTTAGTTGTGATTCCTCTATCCAGTATCTCTTTGGCTGACGTCTTCATAGTGGTTATTGGTCCAGGCAAACTAGCATGCTTACCTTTCCACCCACACCAAAGCTGCCTTTTGCCTCTATGCCTTTGCAAATGCTGTTATTTGTGTTTGAAAAGTGAACCTTCCTCACTTTCACTTCTTAGAAACCCTAGTTTCCTTCAAAATTCAATTCACCAACTCTATTAGGCCCTTCCCTGATACTCCAAGCTATTAGTGGCTACCCTACCCTGATGATGATGATGATGCGATAATTACATATATGCATATGTGTGTCTAAATAATTATACATGAATATGTATATATACATATATATACACATACATTTATACATATACATACACACATATAATCTCTATCTTCTTCCTTGAAGGTAAAAACTAGTTCATTTTTGTCTTTGTATTGACATTTGCTTAGCACAGTGATTGGCACAAAGAAAGTGCTTAATAAATACTTGATTGATTGATGATAACCTGTTCCCATTCTGCTATGACAGAAAATTTTATCTCCTCTTGAGAAACTGTTGTAGCTTGGCGTCACATAATGATTCCCCTCAATCAAACATTGCACAGACAAAAATAGTTATCACACTAACTCACCCATTCTTATTCTGCTGACTCCAATGAAGAAGGTATAAGACTAATGTCTAAAATTTGCTTTATCATCCTATCCATCTAAAGTTTCTTGATTTATAATGTAAGCTCCATGGGGGAAGTAATGATTTTGTTTCTGTCTTTATGTCCCCAGTACTTAGCATAATGCCTTGCCCATCAGAGGCATGTAAGTGGTTATTGAATTTTAAGGAATCCTATCCCTTATGACTAAATATAAACATATAACATGAGATCGTGCTTTTATTTTTAGCTTCTATTTGTTCTTCCTTCCAGGTCCAAATTGAGTATCACATCTTCCATGACTTCCTTGACTGGTCCTACAGCTGAAAGTAATTTATCTCTTTCAAATATTCCTTGAGTAGGTTCTATAGATCTCTAGATTTGCCCCACATCACATTTTGCCTTCTATGATTCTTATTTTATGGATGTTGTTTCATTCCTATTAGAATGGAAGTTTCATAGAGAAACATGAGTTTCGACTTTGTGTCTCTGTGCCTATCACAGTGCCTTTAAAACATTCTTTGTACTTAAATTAAAAATAAATCATATTTGTAAAGTGCTTAGCACAATACCTGTCACATAATAGGACCTTGGGCCATTTATTTATTTATCCATTCATTTATTTATTCACTCATTCACTTATTCATTCATTTATTTATTTTGTAGCCAGGATCAATGGCCATATATTATCAAGTAGCATATTTTGTATACTTAAAAATCAGTGTCAATATCTTTTTAAAAATATATATTTTATTTCCCCCAGTTACATGTTAAAACAATTTTTAGCATTCTTTATAAAGTTTTGAGTTCTAAATTCTATTTCTCCCTCTCTCCCTCTCCTCTCCCGCTGAGACAGTAAGCAATCAGATATAGGTTATATGAATGCAATTATGTAAAACATTTCCATATTAGTCATTTTGTACAAGAAGACTAGAATAAAAGGAAAAAATGAAAGAAAGAAAGTAAAAAATTGTATGCTTCAGTCCGAATTTAAGCAATATCAATTCTTTCTCTGGAGATGGATAGTAGGCTTCATCATCAGTTCTTTGGGATTGTCTCAGATCATTGCATTGCTGAGAATAGCTAAGTCTTTCACAGTTCTTCATTGAACAGTATTGCTGTTACTATGTTTAGCATTCTACTAGTTTTGTTCACTTCACTATGTATCAGTTCAGGTAAGTCTTTCAAGGTTTTTATGAAATCATCCTGCTTGTTGTTTCTTATAGCACAATCATATCCCACAGCTTGCTTAGCCATTCCACAATTTATAGGCATCCCTTTGATTTCCAATTCTTAGCCACTATGAAAAGAGCTGCTACAAGTATTTTATACTGATAGGTACTTTCCCCTTTTTTGGATGTCTTTGGGATATAGATGTAGTCATCTATATTGCTGGATGAAGGGGTATGCACAGTTGTATGAACCTTTGGACGATGTTCACAATTGCTCTCCAGAATAGTTGGATCACTTCGCAACTCCAAGAGTGCATTAGTGTCCCAGTTTTCCCACACCTTGCTATTTTTAAAGCACACACACACAAACACACACACAATGATAATAATTCCAGAACACAAATAATGGGAAAGGAGCAGTCAACCATTTATCACATGTATGCATACACACATATATACATATATATGCACATGCACATATATATATATATACATACCCGCACACATCCAGAGAGATATACGCACATGTAGATGTATATATCTTCATATATATGTCATTTATTTTTAGAATACAAAATACATTCAAATAGCAGTACCCCGATTCTGCATCCATGTGTCTGATTTAATATGGATACTATAAAATATATGGTGTTAAATTAAAAAAAACCATCATGGAGCCTAGAGTTTAGAAACCGTTTTCATCTATTTAGTACAAAACCCAGGAGACATCATATTCTGGAAAATCCCACAGAGTATATCGTTCGACTCTTTTTTAAGACTACCTCTGTAATGATGTGAAATGCTCAAATCATATGTAAGCCATAATTAGAAAGGACCTTAGTAATCATTTGATTCCATGCCATAATTTTATAGATGAGGAATCTGAGGCCCAAGTGAGTAAAAGTGAGTTGGCTAAGGTCACAAAGCTGGTCATCTTCAGAGTCAAGATTTGTCTAAAGCTGAGACTTTATTCACGACACCACACTGCCATTGTGTTGTTATTATTTTTGTTATAGAACATTCTACACTGTGTCCATGCTCTTTATACTTCTTATCAGTTTCCTCTGTTCTTGTCACTGTTGATTGCAGGTGAAGATGGGAGGAGAGGTAGGAGGAAAGAAAAAGAAGGGAATGATTGAGTTGGGGATGGATTACTTCCTCATTGGATCATCTTCCAGCAGGCTGCACCCCTAGACATATCCGGGTCTATCTTCTGGGATCCTTTCATGTACGGAACCCTGGAAAGCTATTCCAGATTTAAGGCACTGTATAGGTCAGTATCAACTCAGAGCCTGAACAATATGTTGATTTTTACTAGACCAATCAGAGGATTAAATTCAAATCAAAAGACATTTAATTAAAAAGTATAGCAAATAAGAAAGAGAAAATTCCCCATAAATAGTGGCATATTCCTCAACAGATCACTATAACATCAATGTGGGAAGATGAAATACATACATAGGACACATCTGACCAGAGAACATGCCTAAAGGGGTATGTGCATAAAGAAAAACTCATAACTCTAACATGGCACAGCCATTGATAAAAACACTGATACCATCATTCTTGAGAATCTTCGAAGAGTTACTATTGCTCTCTTCTGCCATCTACAGGTCACTAGCCAAGATGCAATTTCATTCTGTTGTGAAAGGGTCTTAGAATCTTTAGTTTATAATGCCAAGTGACTCTTGCCCTTTAACATAATTGGACAAAGTCCTTAGACACTTAAAATCTGTTTTTAGAACTCCTTTTCCCTTGCTAACACTCAGCATCTTTCATTCTTATTTCTTATCTGACTTGTCCAAAGTTCTGTTTAATTTCTCAGTCAATAAATTGTCAAAAACCATTTGTTATCTACCATGTGCTAGGCACTGTGCTAAGGCTACAAAGAAAGCAAAAACAGTCCCTGTTCTCGATGATCTCACAATCTAATGGGGAAGCTAACAAACAAATATGTACAAAAAGTAATATAAAGGATGAATAGGAAATAATTAGGAGGGGAAAGCGTTGGAATTGAAAGGGATTTGGGAAAAACTTTCTGTAGAGGGTGGAATTTCATTTGAGATGTGAAAGAAGCCAGAGAAAACAGCAGACAGAGATGAGGAGGAAAATAATTTCAAACAGAGGTGATAGAGAAAATGTTCAGAGGTAAGAAAGTGAATATCTTGTTCACAGAAAAGCAAGGAGGTCAGTGTCCCTGTATTGAAGAGTACATGGGAGAAGGGAGTAAAAGTTGTAAGAATACTAAAAAGGTGGGGGTGGGGCTAGATGATGAAGGGCTTTGAGTGCTAGAATATTTTATATTTGATCTTGAGATGACAGGGAGACAGTAGATTTTATTTAGTAAGGAGACAATATTATTGGACATGTGCTTTAGGAAAATCACTATGGCAGCTAAAGGGAAGATAGACTGGAGTGGGGAGAGACTTATAGCAGGGAGAATCAACCAGCAGACTATCAGGAGGTGATGAGAGCCTATACCAGAGTAGTGGCAAAATCAGAGGAGAGAAGGGGGAGTACTCAAAAAATGTAGCAAAGATGAAACCAACAGGCTTTGGCAGCACATTGAATATGTCAAGGAGCTGATAGACAGTGAAAAATCAAAGATGATCCCTACTTTGTGAGCATGGAGTACTGGGAGGATGTTGGTGCCTTTGACTATAATAGGAAAATTTGGAAGGGTGGAGGGTTTAGGTTGGCAGAACTGCAGGAGAGTGTGCTGAGCAAAGAGTTAGGATTTGTGAGTGATTGTTTACAGGAAGGCCCTAGCAGTGTTGGGGGTGGAGGGCGGGGTGTCAGAGGGAGGTTGCAGGATGGCTTGACTGCTTGCTATAATACTTTGTTATTTTCTTGTTGCTACATTGAGGTGGGCTTACTGGTTTTGGAATATAATTGCTATGGTATGGAATTGGAATTACTCATCCTGGGGTTGGATTCTCTCGTGTCTAAATAAATATTTTACTTCCTCTGCCTTCTACCTAGAGAATTTCTTATACTTTGCAATTCCGAACCATTCGGGCATGTTCATGGTCATCCTCAAGGTCATGAATGTTGCTTTACTGATATAGATATGTATGTTGAAGTCCCCTTGTATGGGGGCAGCACTTGGGGAAAAGAGAAAGATTGTGATCCAGGTACTGAACTCATTAAGGAAGGAAGAGGAATGTCCAGGAATTCTGATGACAGCTACCAGGATGTTGATTGTGTGGAAGATGTGGCTTGTATGGACTTCAAAGGAAAATAAATTACTGAGTGATGGACATTGGGGGAGAAGCTAGAAGTGGCAATGAGGAGCAAGAAATATTCCAACTTTCTTGGTTCAACTAGTGAGCTGAGAGGAATGAGTAAAAGCACTGTCAATACTGGAAAGGATGACCAGAAAAACGTTGTTAGCAAGGGTATTATTACTATCATTACTAATCTTTAAGATTGCCACAAAATGGAAGGAGTGGAAGAGGAAAAGATGTAAGGTGAAGGCTAGTTTGTTTTCCCTCCCTTGAACAGGTATTCCAGAGGGCATGGTAGAAGGGGTGGGTAACATTTTGTAAGGACTTTTCTCTGAGAAAATTGAGGGGGATGAAAATAAGCAATTGAGTGGAGGAATGGGGAATGGAGTTTGGGTGATGACCTGAATGGATTCAGAATCACTGATGTGTGTAGCATATGATCAAGTGTGAGACTGTTAATCATTAAGTGGATGTCACTTGTCTTCTATCCAAAGGAGAGTGGATATCAGGCAGGAAACATCATAGCAGGAGATGGAAGTCAAACCCCTACAACAGGAACTGGAAATCTAGTTCCTTTCCAACTTTCCTCTTCCTCTCCCCCCAGGAGACATGTAACAGGAGATGAAAGGAGCATGATCAGATAGAAGGTCACTCCTTTCCCATTGGAGATCAAGCTGGTGGAGCAAGAGAGAATCCAGTATTGCAACTTAGATAGTTTCAAATGTGCAGCTGGAAGTCATACCCAGAACTGTTCCTCCTTTCCCATTTCTCTGCATAGCACAGTTAGAATGAAATTTGCACCTTACCTCATTCCTATCATATCTCCTGAGTAATTAGACTGGGTCCCATTCAATTCATAATAGGAATCCCATTTAGCAAAAACATAAAGAAGCTAGGAGGAACAGGGTTGAAAAAATACCTTTCAATCCCCATCATTCCCTTGTTTGCCACGTAAATCAACTTGCACATAAGATGAAAATGTACTGATTTAATGAGTAAAGCTGGAGATATTTGCCTGATTTCCATCCAGTAAAAAAAATCACTGCGCTCCCTACCTCTTCCCCACATCTTCCCCTTAGAGCTTGTGTCCTTATCTTATTAAATTAATTCTTTTATGAGACTTCTAGGTCAATTTATTAAGCCCCTTAATGCCATGGAGAGCAAAGCCACTATAAAATCAAATCTGGGAAATAAATAAAGCACTGAAATATACTTATAAATTCAACATTATACTACATAATGAAGCAAAAACATAAAATTTAGGATACTTCTGTTGTATTAGGATGCCTTTGACAATGTCAAGTTTTCTACAAGGTTGTTGTGTTTTGTTTATTTTTTTTTTATCAACTGAGTAATCGGGTCAGGATGGGAGTTAAGAAAGAGCGCAAAACAGGCCCAAGGATCTCCCTAGACTTCATATTCCCTTGACAGTCACCATGACCCTAATGGAAGATGGCAGTTCAGACCTGATTGTGTATGGGCTAATGTCTGCCTTCACGAGAACCACATTAAAATGGAAAAGGTAGAAGTCATTTCTATTTTTCAGCATTCCTGAACACCTGTCTAGTCCTTTGAATGCCTTTTGTTCTTTGAAAGGAAAGATGAATGGGCATATATCACTTTGTGGCAGAGTTCTCCAGAAGCCATAATCGGCAACTATTCCGTTATCTCAAACTGTGCATTTTATTTTAAAGGTCGTGGCTGTATAATTCTAACTTTTGCAAGCAGAAATATTTTTTCAAATGTGTAGCCTAATTTCATTGTTCATGTTTAAATATTCATTTCACATTTGATGGGCCAGGGATTTGAAATTCAAATGACTCCCTATGCCTTTATTCTTAACAAAATACCCTGTGAAAAAGAGTTGCAGTTCATTTGCAACAAATTAAAAATAAGATATACTTTGTAATTCACAACAACCAATTAATTTGAATAAGAAGAACATACTTTAAAGAAAGTGAAAACGTATAGTATAGTGATTGTACAGACACTTACATTTTATCATACATAATGAAATATTACAGTATGAGTGCCATGCTCAAAACGTGTTACAAGGTAAATTCCATTAAAATATAGAACTGAAGGTTAAGCCTGATGCTTGGATCATTAGGTCAAAGAACAGTCAGTTTTGTTCTGAATGAAGACAATCCTCTGAAGGCATGTATTCAGTGAAAAAGAAAATGCCTCCTCATCTTCCTCTTCAATGTTTCAATAATTCAGTCATTCTCCTATTTGTTAAGCATTTTTAAAGTGCTTATTATGTGCCAAACACTGCTAAGTGCTGAGGTGATGGGAAAAGAAAAAAAATAGTCCCTGACCTTAAAGAATTTCTATTCTCTAATGCACTTATGATTTCAATGATGTGAATATCCCCGAAAACAATGTACCTTTCAATCTTTCCATTCCTGCCAATCCAGACTCCCTCTTTTCATGTCCTGCCACAAAACAGTGGCAAGATATCCACTCAAAATGAAAAGGGCCCTCTTCTCATTCTCTTGATATTGTTGGTATAATAATGTTATACTAGTACGTATTACTGGTTGTCCATTAGCTTGTTATCCCTAACTTTCACTGTGCTCGTTTTTTTTCAGGTTGTATATTTCTCTGATGACATCCTTTACCTCATACCACTTCTCCTACATAACTCTTCTTATATGTTGGGACGTAGACAATGCCCCCTATCTTCTTAGACTTTATTATACACAAGACTGTAAGCTCCAAGAGGGGTGAGACTCTAGTTTGATTGTCTTCAACTTTTGCCCATTCCCTAGCACAATGCTTTGCATACTGAGTGAATGATAAGAGATCAGGAATCAGAGTCAAACACAATGTTTTGCATACAGTAGATGCTCAGTAAATGTTTGCTGAATTCCAACATATTAAATACTAATAATATCTAATCCAGGGCCTAGCTACCTGACCTATGTAGCTGAATACATGAGTTATTAAGCATTCTAAAGATACTCTAACCCCACTTCAAAAGAATTGCTCAATAAATTTGTTCAATTGAATTGAAATAAATTACTATGATAATTCTCTATAACAGCCTGTAAAAAAGATCCATTATTTTCCTGAATTGACTGATCATTTGAAGGTGTGGTTGATACATTAACCCCTCATAGACTGCTCTAGTGTATAATCTATATCATTTAAGTACCACACATTAAGTGCAGATGGGGTCCAAGGGTTCTAATGCCAGCTAATAGCTGCAGCAGGAAGAACAATTAGCAAGTTTCAAACTTCTGTTCACAGTTCAGTTCCAATAGTAATTGACTATTTGCTAGTTAAGAGGTTTTGCCCAATTATATTGTCCCTATATGAGTGAAATAGGGTTTGAAGTTCACAAGCATGCTTAAATTTCACAACAGGGAGCCCAGTTGGTGGTATTTTTATGATGTTAATCCTTCTAATCCAGGTATTACTTAATACTGAGAACTCAACAAACATGGTACCGAAGAAGTAACAAAGGATTTGCCTGTTTCATTTTCATTCTGAAACCTGTTATTTGGCCATAATGAGTAAGCTGAGAAATAATTACATGCTACCTACTTATAATGGGTTTTTCTCTAAATATAAAAAGTATTTTTCCTATTATTAAAAATGTTATAGTCTACTTAGTTTATTACAAAACATAATTACATAGGACAAGAAAAAACATTTGAAATAATTAGTATATAGCTTTGACAAGCTAGCTAGTTATAGGATTCTTAGAAAATGGTAGATATAATTGAAACAAGGCCAATGAAACATCCCTATTTTCCATAACTAATGTGTTAATACTGTGAATTGCTCAGCTGAAGTATGGATTAGTTAAGGGTGCATCAAAGAATTGTCATTTTATGGGCAACGGAAAAAATGACTATTTCTGGTGTTTTAAGCGTGCGTTTAAAGTAGATAAATTTCCATCTTTAGCAAATGCTATTAATGTTTGCTGGAGGAAAAAAAGAATTAGATGGAAAATACAAACAGCATTATCTTTCTTATATATTTAAGGATCAGACTTCTACATCAATTTCTACCCTACGTTCAGTGTTAGAGGAAATGGGTTCAAATTCTACTTCTGCCACTACGGCAAATTATTAGTTTGGCAAATTACTTCTCTGGCCCTCAGCTTATTTATCTGTAAGATATGGGGGCTGGAGTAAATGATTTCCAATGTACATTCTGACTCAAAACACTATGATTGAATGATACTACATTTAAAGAAAACACACACACATACACACACACATATACAATGACATGTGCTTTCCTATAATTTTTGTGATATCCTAACTACACATTAAAGTTCCTTTGGTCTGTAGGTATAATTAACAACTAGATAACCTTTTACTGTTCCTTCTAGTTTATGAGTCTATGAACTTTGCTTTTGTGACATTTTCTTTTTCTTTGATCTTAATGATCATTCACTTTTTATAGCACTTTACAGTTTACCAAGCACCTCTTTACCATAACTCTGTGATAAAGTGAAAGCATGCTGTTATCCTGCTTCATACCCCCAAACACCACCCCTTTCTCTCTAATCTTTAAACTCTCCCTTTCTACTCTTCTTTTTCTTGTTTCCTACAAGCCTGACTAAATCACCCCCATCCTGGTGAACAAAATCAACTACAACAACCACAAAAACTATTCTCATGTTAGCTACATTCAATGCCTTCACTTTACTCTCATTGTCTTCTGAATTTTGTGCCATATAACTCACAGCCTCCTCATTCAACTGAAACTATTCTCTCAAAAGTTACCAATGGTCTCATAATTGCTTTTCTTCTTGACCTCTTGCCAACAGGTGACAATTTATTACTGTCTCTAGACTTTTTTGTGAAATTTCTCTTAGTTCTCCTCTTACCTGTATGATGACTCCCTTTTTAGCCTCATTTGCTAGATCTTTATTCATGTCACATCTCATGACTATGAGTATGCTCCATGCTTTGGTCCTGAGCTCTTTTTCTCTTTAAACTCTGACTCAGTGATCCCCTCAACTCCCACAGGTTCATTTAATCTCTATATAGATGACTTCTAGACCTGTATATCTAGTGCTATTCTCTCTCCTGAAGTAAAGTTACCAATCACCAACTTTCCTACTTGAAATTTAAACTATGTTCTATGAGCATTTCAAATTCAATATGTACAAAACATTATTCATTGGCTCCCCCTACCCCTGACTGACCCCACTTTTGAACTTTGCCATTATTGTTGAAAACACTTTCTAGTCACCTAGGTGCACAAAGTTCAGTGTCATTCTGGACTGCTCGTTCTCACTCATCTCACATATCCATTCAGTTGCTACATCTTGCCACTTCTGTCTCCTCAACAGATCCCCTACATATATATCCCCTTCCCTTCATTCATATAACCAGCATCTTAAATCATGCCCTCAGCAACTCACACTTGAATTGTTTCAATAGCCTCCTAATTGGCTTATCTTCCTTAGGTCTTTCCACTCCAAAATAGTATACATTCTGCTGCCCGAGCAATTTTCCTGAAGCACAAGTCTGACCATGTCACCCTAGTAGCCTCTTGTCACTTCTAAGATCAAATATAAATTCCTCTGTTTGGCATTTAAAGGTCTTCACAACCTGACTATTTCTGTTCTTCTAGTCTTCTACTATATCAGTCCCCCCCCCTTCACAAATTCTATGACACTGGCTTTCAACCATGACTGAAATGCTTTCTCTCTTTACCTTTACTCCTTAGAATTTCTAGCTTCCTTCAACATTCAGTTAAACTAACAACTTCTGAAAAATGTTTCACCCTCCCCTTCCAATCTTCTCCTGCCACGACTGATGCTGATAGTTCTGTCTCCTCTAATGTTACCTGTATCTAGCCTGTATATACCATGAACAATGGGCTTTTGGGTAAGAACACAGGGTATTGGACAAGGGCTGAATGTATTTCCCTGAAGATAAGTTCTTCTAATTAAAAGAGATTTAAACTAATAAAGGAGAGGACGGTTAGAAGAGTGCCCAGATAGGGTTGTTAAACCAAACAGTGAAGTGTAATACATATGGCATGGGAAGAATTGTAGTAGAGGTCGGTCTTCAATAAAAGCAAAACCCAAAACAGGAGACTTTGATGTGAAAATCAGGTCAATAACAACACTTAAGGGGTCAGATAGCTCTACTCTAATGCGGATCAGTATAAGTGAGAAAGAAAATGAACTAGAAATCTTATCTATTTGATCCAGGCCTCTGTTTTAAGGGTATATGGAACTCCAAGTGTGGAAATCTCCTTCACAAGAAGATTTAAAACATCATAGAATTGTGCTTGAGTTTGGAAAATATGAATTCATATACTGCCTCAGTCATTAACTAGCTTTATGAACCTGGGTGAGTCTAGATCTCTCTTAACCTGTTTTTCTCATTTATAAAATGAGGATGGGATAGCCATAACATGTACCTAAAAAGAGTTTTGCTAAAATTGAGTGAGATAAAATGTAAGATGTTTTGCAAATTGGAAAGGGATATGTAAATTCTGACTATCGTTATTAGAAGTCATCCAATATGAACTGCACATTATACAGATTATGAAACTGAGACCCAGAGAGGTTGTGTCTTATTGAAGAGGATAATAATCTTCTTTCTCCACATACTCTGCCTTAGTGATCTCATCTGCTCTCATTTCTTTAATTGCTAATTCTATGAAGATTTTTATTTCCAAATCTAACTTCTCTAACTGAGCACAAAGCTTGCATTTTCAAATGACTTTTGGACATCTCAACCTAGTCGTGCCAACACACCTCCAACTAGACATATCCAAAATTGATCTCATCACCTTCCCTCCAAAAATCTGTCATGTCTCCCAACATTTTTGTTGTTCTTGTTGGTACCTCATTTTCCCAGTCACCAGGTTTTGAAATCTTGGAGTCACTTTTATCAATTACCACTCACTTGCTATTCACATTCAAGCAGTTGCCAAGATCTGTTAAGTGTCCTTCCATAATCTCTCTCAAACATACTCCTTTATTTCCACTTCCAATTCCATGACACAAGTTTGGGTGCACATTTCCTCTTTAGAAGGTTATTAAAATAGATTTTAAGTGAGAACTATTTTAATATCCTTCTAAAGAATATTCCTGTTTTTCCCTCTCCAGTTCATTCTTTGATTGCTGTCAAGATAATCTTTCTAACATATGAATCTCAGCATATTACTATTTTGTTTAAAAAAAACTTTTTGGTGTTGGGGGTAGGGTACTGAAAAAGGAGGAAGTTTAAAAGTTGCCAACAGTAGCAGCAGTGATGTGGCTCAGAATACAATAGCTAAATAGGGTCTGACTTCCAGCATCTAACCTCACCTGCCAAGGAATAACCAGGGAGGGAATCCCAAACCAAAGAGGAGCCTACAATTCTACTACACTGAGCCAGGAGAACTTTCTAACTGCTGACTGATAGAGGTAGAGTCGAGCAACATTCTACTATTGCTCAGACCCAAACTCAGGTTAGGAACTTGCAGAGCTCGTACAAGGGGGTGTAGTGTGGGGTGGTAGGCAGCGATTAGATTTTGCACTGGATAAGATCACTTTAGGAACACTGAAAGGTTGAAGGTCCCCAAATTGTCCCTGAGATCCTAGAATAACACAACACTCAATAACCCAAAAAAGAGTCAACAGCCTCAGCTCAGACCTTCCCTCAAAAGGGTGATAGACAGCAGCCCTAATATAAAGTCTGAAATCAGGAAACAGGCTGGAATAATGGACAAAACAGACACAGACACAGACAGACAGACAGACACACACACACACACACACTATAATGGGCTATTATGGTGACAATAACTCTCAAGACGCAACTGGGTAACAAGAGAAAGACCCTAAAACATCTGTAAGCACTGAATCAGTGACAAACATAGCTTGGGCACAAACTCAATTGGAATTCCTAGAAGAGATGAGAGTTTTTTTTAAAAAAAAGAGTTAAAAATACTTTTATAAATGGAATGAGAGCACTTGAAGAAAAAACATAGGAAAAAGTGAGTGCTATGGAAGAAATAATTTGAAAGGGAATTAGCAGCTTAGCACAAGAGATACAAAACCTTGCCCACACAACAAACTCCCTGAAAATTAGAATGGACCGAATAGAAGCCAATGAATTTGTAAGACAACAAGAAATATTAACACTAACTCAAAGGGCTCAGAAGAAAAACAGAAGAAAATATCACATATCTCATAGCAGAAACAACTGACCTGAAAAACAGAAGGGAAAAAAGAATCATTGGACTATCTGAAAACATAACTAGGAAAATAACTTAGATATCCTATTTCTAGAAATCTTAAAAGAAAACTGTCTAGATATCTTAGAACCAGAAGGTGAAGAGGAAATAAAAAGAATCCATTGGTCACATCCGGGAAGAAATCCTGACCCCTACCCAAAAAAAGAAACCAAACAAACAACAAAAAAGAAAACTTCCAGGAACCACTTAGCCAAAATCCAGAGCTTCCAGATCAAAGAAAAATACTTGAAGCAACCAGAACAAAATAATTCAGATACCAAGGAACCACAGTCAGGATGACACATGATTTTCCAGCCACTACTATAAAGGAATGGAGGGCTTGGATTATTATATTCAAGAAGGCAAAGAATATGGACTTCCATTCAAGAATAACTTACCCAGCAAAACTGAAAATATAATGCTACAGGAGGAAAGAAATATACCTTTTTATTACATGTTTTTCAAAATTTATTTTTAGTTTTTAACATTCATTTCCACAGGATTTTGAGTTACAAATTTTCTCCCTGTCTCTACCCTCCCCCTCTACCCCCAGATGGCATGAATTCTGATTGCCCCTTTCCCCAGTCTGTCCTTTCTTCTATCACCTCATGCCCCCTTCATCTATAACCATATCCCTCCTATCCCTTTTCCTCTTACTTTCTTGTAGGGCAAGACAGATTTCTATACGCCATTGCCTGTATATCTTATATCCCAGTTGCACATAAAAACAATTTTTTTAACATTTGTTTTTAGAACTTTCAGTTCCAAATACTCTCCCTTCTTCCCTCCCTACCACCCCTCCCCAAGAAGGCAAGCAATTCAATACAAGCTACACATGTATCATTATGCAAAACACTTCCATAATAGTCATGTTTTGAAAGACTAATTATATTTCCCTCCATCCTATCCTCTTCTTTGATCCTGTCCCTTTTCAAAAGTGTTTGCTTTTGACTATCTCCTCCCTCAATATACCCTCCTTTCTATCATTTCCCCTTCTTATCCCCTTCCCCCTAATTTCCTGTAGAGTAAGATACCCAATTAAGTGTGAATGTTATTTCTTCCTTAAGCTAAATCCGATGAGAGCAAAATTTACTCATTCTCTTTCACCTGTGCCCTCCTCCTTTCCATTATAACAGCTCTTCATGCCACTTTTATGTGAGATAATTTACCTCATTCTATCTCTCCATTTCTCCTTCTCCCAATATATTCCTCTCTCACTCCTTAATTTTATTTTTTTAGGTATCATTCCTTCATATTCAATTCTTCCTGTGTCCTCTGTTCATATATATATATATATTCCCTTCAACTACCCCAATACTAAGAAAGATCTCATGAGTTACAAATGCCATCTTTCCATGTAGGAATATAAACAGTCTAACTTTAGTAAAACCCTTATGATTTCTCTTTTCTGTTTACCTTTTCATGCTTCTCTTGATTCTTGTATTTGAAAGTCAAATTTTCTATTCAGCTCTGGTCTTTTCATCAAGAATGCCTGAAAGTCCTTTATTTTATTGAAAGTCAATATTTTGCCCTGAAGTGTTATACTCAGTTTTGCTGGGTAGGTGATTCTTGGTTTTAATCCTACCTCTTTTGACATCTGGAATATTATATTCCAAGGCCTCTGATCCCTTAGTGTAGAAGCTGCTAGATGTTGTATTATCCTGATTGTGTTTTTACAATACTCAAATGGTTTCTTTCTGGCTGCTTGCAGTATTTTCTCCTTGACCTGGGAACTCTGGAATTTGGTGACAATATTCCTAGGAGTTTTCTTTTTGGGATCTTTTATTGAGAGGCGATCGGTGGATTCTTTCAATTTGTATTTGTATTCAATTTTAGCCTCCGGCTCTAGAATATCAGGGCAGTTTTCCTTGATAGTTTCTTGAAAGATGATGTCTAGGCTTTTTTTTGATCGTGGCTTTCAGGTAGTCTAATAATTATTAAATT
This sequence comes from Trichosurus vulpecula, assembly GCF_011100635.1. Lineage (NCBI taxonomy): Eukaryota > Metazoa > Chordata > Mammalia > Diprotodontia > Phalangeridae > Trichosurus > Trichosurus vulpecula. Next base: position 295,363,465 of record NC_050574.1, on the reverse strand, counting down.
ATCACTCCTAGATCTATTCTCCTGGAAAATGGCTTTTCCAATGAGACCTTTCACATCATCTTCCATTTTTTTTCCGTTCTTTTGGTTCTGTTTTATAATTTCTTGTTTTCTCATAAAATCAATAGCTTCCACTTCCTCCATTCTAATTTTTAAGGCATTATTTTCTTCAGTGGTCTTTTGGATCTCCTTTTCCGTTTGGCTAATTCTGCCTTTTAAGGCGTTCTTCTCCTCATTGGCTTTTTGGACCTCTTTTGCCATTTGGGTTAGTCTATTTTTTAAGGTGCTATTTTCTTCAGTATTTTTGGTGTCTCCTTTAACTAGCTGTTGACTCGTTTTTCATTATTTTCTTGCATTGCTCTCATTTCTCTTCCCAATTTTTCCTCTACTTCCCTTACTTGATTTTCCAAATCCTTTTTGAGCTCTTCCTTGGCCTAAGACCAATTCATATGTTTCTTGTAGGTTTTGGATGTAGGTTCTTTAACTTTGTTGATTTCTTCTGGCTGTATGTTTTGATCTTTGTCACCAAAGAAAGATTGTATAGTCTGGCCAATAACTTGACTTTGAGTTCTTTGTCAGGTTATGACTGCCTCCAGAGTGGAGAGTGCTCTGTCCCAAGCTTCAGGGGTTTTGCACTCCTATTTTCAGAGCTACTTCTATTCTGAGGTGGTATGATACTCCTCTCTTGGCCCATGCTCTGGTCTGTGAGTGCAGGCCCTCCTTTCCACCATGTAACCACCAGGAAGACACTCTCTCTGCAGCCACCACAAGCTCTGCCACACCAGTGCTCCTCCTTCCCCAAGGACTGCGACCCAGATCCAAGCAGGGCAAAGCAAGAAAATCCTGCCTTAGCACCTACACTCTCACTCTGATCAGCTGCTTGATTCCCCCCACTGTCTGTGGGCCCAGGGCTCCAGAAACAGCTCCTGCTGCTGCTGCTACTATTGCTGCTGCTGCTGCTGCCACCACCACTGCAGCCACTTCCACTGCCCCAAAGCTGGGGCTGGACCGTGCACTTCTCTCACCTAGGTCCAGCAGTTTTCCCACTGACCATTTTGTCTTTCACATTTGTGGGTTAAGAAGTCTAGAAACTGCCACGGTTCAGTGATTCAGGGCCCTGAGGCCTGCTTTGCCTGTTCTGCTCCTGCCTGGTCTCTCCTGGTCTGTGTTCTGCTCCCACCATGGCACTATAGACCCTTCCTAGTGACCATCTAGGCCATCTTGGGCTGGAGACTTGTTTCACTCTGTCATTTTGTGGGTTCTGTAGCTCTAGAATTTATTTAGAGTCATTTTATAGGTGTTTGGGGAGATTTAGGGAAAAGCTAAAGCAGGTCTCTGTTTTCACAATGCCATCTTGGCTCCTCCCCTGGAAATCACTAGCTTTTTCCAAAAGTCTACCTTTAATGAAATGGTAGACTTCTAAGCATTTCTAATGAAAATAAAAAACAAAATCAAAACAAAAGAAAACCAGAGCTTTTAAGTTTAAAATAAAAATATAGTAATGAAGAGTAATAAAGTATGAATATGGATGAACTAAAGGACTAAACAAGTATAATCTTCTTACATTCAAACAGGGGGAAGTGATACATGCATCTGCTCTGATGTCTATCATCATCAGAGGGAATTCAATTAGACAAAGATTGGGAGAGGTTCTGTTATGTCTTGATGATCTTAAGAAAAGAATGGAAAGAAAGGAAGAAAAGAATAGACTGGAACAGTGGGAAAGGAAGAGAAAAGAAGGTTAGGGAAAATTATTACATGTATTCGAGGCACACAAGTAGACATATGAAAATGAGGGGGATTTTCAGAATCATTGGACTATCTCAATGTCACATACACAAAAAAAAAGAGTGGCAGAAAGAGTGGTTGTTACTTGAAACTCAATCTCATCTGAATTGAACCAAAAAAATTATATCCACAGTTGACTACGGAAGTTCATTCCAATCTACAATGAAATAGATGGAATGGCAGGGGGCGGTGAGGGAATTTGAGGAGGGGTAGATTAAGGGAGAGAATAGTCATAAGGAAAACAAATTCAAAGGACGTACAAATATATTTAAGGTGACAAAGAATGGGAATCTGAGGGGGTGCCCATAAATTAGGGCATAAATGTACAAGTCATGATATACAAAAGTGATGGAATACTATTGTGCTAAACTCATCAACATAATTACTCACCAGGATTCCAAAGAACTAACGATGAAACATGATACCCACCTCTTATAGAAAAGTAAAAGACTCAGAATACAGAATGAGACGAGTATTTTTTAAGGACGTGGTCAATCTGGAAATTTATTTTCATTGACTATATGTGTTTGTAATGGGTTTTGTTTTTCTTGTGTTCTCAATTGGAACAGGTTGGAAGGAGAGGGTGAAGAGGCAGATTTTGGTTGATTAAAACAAAATGAAGGAGAGAGAAAAGAAGAGGAAAGAGGGAGAAGAGCCTAATAAATGCTCATTGGATTTAATGGAACTGAATAGTATCCATGAGAGTAAGCAACTATGAGACAGTAAGTATTCTTATGGGAGAATTGAATGATGATAACAGTAACAATGGACTTCCTAATAGTATTTCTCATCAACACTCTTGTTGTACATTTGCATTATGTGTATTTACTGTTCCTCCTTGAAATAATCATCATCATCAGTAAACATTTATTAAGTGCCTAATGTGTTCCAGATACTGTACTAAGCTGTATTAGCGTAATTGTTAATGGATCTGTGATTTCACTGAGGAACTTCCTCTTCCAAGACAGCCTGACATTTTCTGTCATCAGAGAGAGTTGCCTTGGCGTGTTGAAGGGTTAAGTAACTTGACCAAATTCACAAAGCCAAGAATATCCCAGTGTTAGGGACTGGATCTGTCATTTCATTAGAACTCCCCTGGGTGAAAAACTTACCAAATCAGGCTGGCACCTTCTCTGCAACTTAGAATCTTGCTCACTTACAGTACACAGTGAGGTTAAGTGACTTCCTCAGGGTCACAAAGTCACTATGTCCATCTATTGCTCTGGCCTTCAGATTGTAAAGTGGAGAGCATAAAACTTCAGAAGGCAATCCTCTGTGAGTTTAAAAAGGAATGAAGAATCAAGTTCTGCACAAACAACCTTAATCCAAATTTTTTTAGTTTTTTTTTTATAATTCATCTACAAATATTTTCCAAGCATATGCACAAGGCTCAAGGAATAAGTGATCATTTGTGATACTTCTTTTTGAAGCTTTATCTTATCTGATTACTTCCCTGCATTCCTTAATATTGGAAGTTTTCCAATAAGTTCATTGGGTTTCCATTAGTGGGAAATTATACTCCTGTCGTTTGTGTTTCAAAGAACTTTGAGTAGATGAATAAATGTACAAATATCATGGTGTAATCATAGCACAATCACTCTCCTGGAAGAACCATCCTCAATACTCCATGGCTCCTTTAGCTTACCTTTAAGCAGAACCCATAATCCTAAAAGTATATTGTCTAACCCTTAATAATCAGGCATTCTAAAATCTGACTTCAAGTCGTATATCTCTGACCATCAAAGTTTAACAAGCATCTCTGCCTTGTCAGAATCATGCCCCGTTCTCAGCAGAATTCAGATATAATGAATTTGCTCATTAAAAATAATGAGATGCCTTTGTAATGAGTCCTGATCTATAGCTTCTGTCTGAAAAAAATCTTCTTTTCAATTGAAAAATAATTAGATTCAATTGAGGTCCCTAAGTTGGGATATAAAAGGTAACTGCAAAATCATGCTAAATTATGTAAACTGAGTACTTTGAGAATAATCTTTGCAAAATAGCAGATTGCCTATGAAACAATGATTCATTTGATGGTGAAATGTACCTGCTGCTGAAGAGCAAGCTGAAATCAAAGAACTACCCATGGGGCCATTATTTTTTTCCATTAGTGATTATAAACCACTTGCTCCTAAACCTTTATTTTTGAGCCAACAAATGAGAATAAAGGCAGAAATCATGAAAGTGTTAAGCATCTTGTTTGCAGACCATAAGATTCTTGTACTCCTGAAAAATCCAAATGCACTTTTCTTCTCTGCAATGTGTCACACTGAAAATGTTCCATTTCCACCTCACTGAGACCAGGAAGAAGTTCAGTAATTGCTTTAAACATTGCAAGTACTTCCAAGTGCCAGTAGTTAACAGCAATAATGAATTTTCAAGTTTTTAGCCAATTTTGCAATGACAGGCTTTAATAGTAAGCATCTGCTTCTTTGTTTGATACCCTCAATTTCAAAAGGCCTAACAAGAACATGACTTGAAATCACAGTCCCTTAATTCTATATCCCTTTTAAGATTGGAAGTGGAGCTTTGAAGGGAAGAGAATTGAAACAAAGGAGTTAGCTAGGAAAAGTAGTGGGAAATCATATGATCTTTATATTCCCATGGGGAAAACTTGAGGTATTAATTGAAACAAGTTGATGTCCTTGTGTTGTCTGAAGTATAACATTGGATATTTACCGTGCTACTCCAGTAACTAAGGCATGTTTCTAAAAATCTGATCACTGGCACCAATTTGTGCCACTCCTTGATGCCATCTCCAAGATCCCCATCTTGTTGCTAAGACATCTTCTACAGGGGGAAAAAAATCCCAAATCCCAGACTTTCAAGTCATAATTCTTAAATGTCTCTTGAACAGCAAGTGTTTAATGGAGCTTTCTTCCCACCTTCAACCCCTTCCAATTGAGTTTGAATTTCATGAGGAGGTTTTATGTTGTATTTTTCCATAGAAGGGGTTCCTGCAAGGGATTGGACTAGATGGTCTATAAGGCCTTTTCAAATCTAAGATATTCTGTGATAACAGGATTCTTTCAGTTTTCTACTCTATTAATGGTGAGTTTCCAACTCAAATATCAATCCCTTAAATTTGTAGAAAACTTTGTGTTCTGTGCTCTGCATTGTCAGTATATTTAAATGCTTCATCTCATTTCATCTTCAAAGAATTGCTGATGTAAGTAGGTGTATTGGCAATTAAGTTGGGTCTTTTTTTACTGTTTTAGAATGATAAGTTAATTAAGTCTCTTTGATTGAGTCTAACTAGGTGTTAAACCCCAGGCCCAAACCCTTAATTACTAGGTGCTAAGCCAATGTGGATATGAAGCCCACAGGGCCCTAAGGGGAGTTGCTAAGACCAGAGCCAACAGTATGTGCCTAAGTTCTGATCACTCAGATGGTGTGTGATGATGCCCAAAGACTGTATAAAAAGAGAGAACAGAGCTATTTGCTTGAGGCTCTCACTCTTGGAGGAGTGTTGGCATGGGACACTGGGCAGCCGCTGCAAGAGCCTCTCAGCTTGTCAACCCAGATGTTGATGGTTTCTTGGTAACTATGAATTGTATTTGGTCTGTTTATAATGTATGTTTGTAACTTGTTTGCATTTGCTCTGAAGTTCAGGGTGCTGGCTTTTTCCCCTGAACTAAGTGAATGATATTTGTATGTTGAATTGAAATACGATTGTTAACCCCCTAATGTAACTTTCCTTAGTAAAGCAGATCAAAAGAATCTATGCTGGCAGCGTTCTTGTTGTTGGACTTGTGTTGGTCTTTCACCTCCACAACAGCTACTAGCCAAATTGTTGCTACAGTAGGGCAATATTTTCTCTCTCTCTCTCTCTCTCTCTCTCTCTCTCTCTCTCTCTCTCTCGCTGTAGATGAGATCTGTAATTTCATTTGCATAGGGAGTTCTGTGTGAAGAACTCCCTCTATCAATGCAGGTTGACATCTGCTCTGAAATGTATAACCATAGAGAGCTGCTTAGAGGACTGAGAGCTTAAGTGGCTTTCCTAGGGCCACACAACAAGTATGTGTCAAAGGCAGAAATTGACCCCAGGCTTTCCCAACTCCAGGGCCAGTTTTATATCCATTATGGAATATCATCAAAGTAGCATAGCCATTTAGAAATAGCCAGGATTAAAAATTATATTTTAATTGGTTTGCATTAATTGCTTAGAGAGAACAAGTTATTTTTTCATTACCACAGTAAGGAGGGTAGAATGTGGGACTAGAACCCAAGTCTCAAAATTATAAGAATTTAGAAAGTCCTGTGTTCTAAAGTTCTAATAAGTCTTCTTTTTCTTTTATCTAAATACATTCTTCCTTGACCTTGTTTGTGGTATAACCCCATCACTCCAACTGTGTTTGCTTCCCACATATTCCCCTTGTCACTTTAAGCTAGAATAAAATATGTGAGGATCTACCACTTTATCCAATTACCACAACAAATGCTGGGGCCCCTGTCTCCTACAATATGGATCTGAAATGAGTTCAGCTTTAAGTTGGTTCTGTTCTCATGGATTAGAAGGGTTTAGTGCGGGCCTTTGGTTCTTTCTCAAGATGTGTATTTAAAATGTGTGCCTTTAAATAAATCATTCTCTTCTAATTTAAGTTCTTTTAAAGTAAATAGAGCAAATAGTTCAAGGACTCTAGCACTAGAAGACAGTTTAGAGATTATCTAGTCCTCATTTTCCATATGAAGAAACTAAGAACTAGAGAGGGGGGAAATGACATGTTCCCACAGAAAGTGATCAGGAAAGGCAGGACTAAAACCCAAATATTCTACTTCCTATTCCTCTTCCTGACCATCCTCTCAACTCAGGCTCACCCTCCAACAAGACATTAAAACAAAAGCAATGGTACAGACACACAGCTGAATCTAAAGTCCAATAGGCAGAGCCCCAGCATCCCAAAGAGAAAAAGGAGAAATAAAAGACAAGATTAATGACAACTATCATGGTTCAGGAAAATTATTCTCTCTTTCTTATCATGGGAGGAGGTTTGAGGCCATAGAAGAGTGTAGCATAGTACAATGAGAGGAGTACAGTGAAAAGAGATTTGGAGTTCAGAAGATATGTGTTCAAATCCTGACTTTCAGTTTCCTTATCTATATAAAGAAGAGGTTGGATTAAATGATGTGTAAGTTTTCCCAGTGCTTAATGCAGTTTCTGACATACAGTAGGTGCTTAATAAATGCTTATTGATTAATCAATAGGTAGATTCTAGCTTGAAATCCCGTAGTCACCTAAACAAATGGGTTATAATGAGTGCCCAGACTTGCCTCTACAGTCCCTTTCTCCACCTCCAAATAAATCTTAAGTATTTGAGAGAATAGTTGTCTCTAGCATCTCCTAAGGGGTTAAGGTACCGCTAATGCTTAAGTAGGAGGAATAGATCAGGGAAGAGCATACTTTGGGAAAATGTACTTGGCATTTATAGAGCATAAAACCTGACAGGGTCCATCAATTAGACATTCAATATAACACACTGTCAGAGATGTGTTTTGCAAATAAAAGTCAAGCAGGCTAAGGGAGCAGAAATATGTGCTGGGGATTGTGGTTATGTGATTAAGTAAAGGAGGCTCACCTACCACTCAATCTATACCTAGCAAAACGGTCTCCAGGCAAATAAAAAAAACCTCATTATTTCAATTATTGGCAAAAATCAATATTTTCCCCTAAGGATGAAATCATTCTACAGGAAGAAAATGAAGGGAGGTTATGGAGCCTTCTGGACAACTAGCTGCCTGGGAATCTGTCAGACTCTTCCCATCAAAAACTAATACTCATTTGTCTCTCCTAACCCTGCCCCCCCACCATTGCCCAGCATGTACCTGCATGTCCTGAATTACCTCTTTATTTTGGGCTGGCCACATGAGGAGTTGGAATTTGGTTCTTGCTACTACAGGAATAATAATAATATTAATAATAGTAATAATAATCATAACAAGCCTGAGCCCAAGAGCATTTGCCTTTCTTTGTATCTCTAGTGTTTAGCACAATGTTGAATGCACCATAAGTGCTTAATAATTGCTTGCTGAGTGACCGAATAACTAACTTTTAAGGTCTTCATTGTCACACAGTCCTTCTTCCTCTAGACTGAACACTGACATCTTGACAGCTGGCCCTAATTGAAGCAGGGGCTTCCAGGACTTTTACCTAATCTAACCAGTTCTCGTATCTGATGATCCTAAACTGCTCTCAGATCTCCCAGGCACGGGGTCTCACCTTCCATTGATGACTTGCCAATGTTCTCAGTCAGACAAGTGTTTGGAGAGAAAGTTACCATTTCTTTTTGTGGGTGGCTCTCTAGGAAAAGCTTTGATCTGAATTATGGGAACAAGCTGGGACTAGAAAACTGCAATATTCTAGTTTCCCCAGAAGCAGGCAGTCTATGTTCGAGATGCCAAACTTATCAGTGTTCCATTTCCTTACTCTGTGACCTTGACTGAATTACCAATATCAAGGGGATGCACCTAGAAAATAGGAACATGACCTCAGGCTTGAATATGACATAAGTTGCACTTTGATGGGGCTATGGAAATAGTGAGCTGCCCCTTTGTGGAGGTATTTGAGGAAAGGTTGCATTAATCCCACATCTGGAATACCATAGAAGAACTTCTATACTTTGCAGGAAGTTGGATAAGATGAGCTTTAAGGTCCTTCCACTTTTGAGTTAAATTTTGTTTCCCAAGAATGATCTGTCCTTTAATATCATTCCACTTCATTAATGTACCTTTTTGCTCTATCTGGTAAAGCTCTTACATGTCCTATTTTCTCTCCTTCCTCAGTTTCTTTAGCAGAACAATTTCAGCACTCCTGGAGGTAAAAGTAAAAGGTGACATCAGAAGGGATGCTGCTACCATACGATCCTGTATCAGGCACAATGGTAAAAGTTCTGTTCAGGGAATGACACGGAATTTTTTTCTCATTTATTCAACAAATAGAGTAAAAGACAGTATGATGAGGGATTAGGATGCAAAAAAGAGTAAGGTCATTTAGATTCTCCTTTAAATAAAACAAATAATAAAATAAAATTCCTTCAAGGCTGACAAGGCACTCTACTGACATTATTTCATTTGAGATTTCCAACAACTCTGTCAAATCAATAATCACCTATTAAGCGCTTACTTTGTGCCAGCTGATGTGCTGGGTGAGGCAGATACTGCAGGTCTTAGTATCTCCATTTTATTGGTGGGAAAACAGAGGCGAAGGGATATTAAGTGCCTTACACAAGCAGGAAGTATTAAGATTTCACCTATGATCTTCCTGATCACAAGTCCTACATCCACCACCCAGTATGCATAACTACCCAGCCCCCTTGCTTTCATGGTACTTACTAGGGAAAACAAGATATACATAAAACCCTAAAATGCATGCAGTAAAAGCATAAAAATAGAGGTACAAAGTACTATGGGAATTCCGAAGGTTGTTTCCAACTGGGTAAGATTTTGGGGAGAAGAGATGAACAGGGAAGACTCCAATGGTGTGGTAACATTTGAAATGAGTCTTAGAATGGGTAGGAATTCAAACATACAGGGCTATGAGTAGATGATGCTCCAGACATAGACACCATAAACAAAGACGCAAGGGGAGGAAACTACAATGCAAGTTCATGGAACATCAAATAGTCTAGTATGACTACAACACTGTAATACTGGAGAGCATACTCAAAGGAGAGTTATGGATAGAAGATGTTATTAAAAAGGAAGGATGAGATAGAGTCATGGAGAACCTTGAATATCAGGCTAAGGATTTGGGCTTTTATTCAATATGTAATGAAGAGCCATTGAAGATTTTTAAGCAATTGAGATATAACCAGACTTAAGTTTTAGCAATATTACAAACTCCTTCCTCACCTCAGCTTTGGCTTCCCTCAAGATTCAGATCAAACACCACCTTTTACAGACCATTCGTGGTCAACTATCCCCTCCTCTAATGGCAAGCAAAGTGGGATGTTTTGCTGTTTTTTCTTTTGGAGTGCTTCTCAGCACTAAGGCAATCAAGTGCCTTTGAGTCTTTGGTTGAATCCTTGATTGGAAATAGTATAGAAACTCTGAGGTTAACATTTTGCTTTGGGGCTCACTCATTGGAAGAGTGTTCCTGTGATTTGGCCAGCCAAGACTCTGGGTAGCCATTAAGAAGCACCCCCAAGCTTTGAAAACCCAGATGTTGGTGCTTCTCTCTTTGGTAACTATATATGTATTGCTATGGACAGACAGTTAGAAGCTCTGTCTGCTGATTTCTGTTATTTGCTCTGTTTATATAATTTCTGCTTCTAATTTCTGTTGGTGTTTTCTCTGAAGTTCAGAGTACTGACTTTTTCCCTGAACTAAGTGAATGATATATGTGTGTTTAATTAAAGTGACCCCTTAAAGTTGCTTTCCTTAGAAAAGTAGATCAAAGAACCTGTGCTGGCAGACCTCCTGTGTGCTGGTGTTATTGGCCTCACACCTCCACAGCAGCTGCAAACAGCATTGTTGTTACACCTCCCCATCCCACCATTGTCAGAGATGTGTGCTAAGCGCACAGAGTAGCAGATAGATACTAGGATCTCTGAGGAAGCAGTCTAAGTGATTAAAATCAATAGCTGGAGGTCAAAGTTGGGACCCAGAATTAGAATGCCAAAGGTGAATTTAGGAGAAAATATAGCCCTAGGATATGGTCAAGGTTGAATTATTGGATGAGTTGTTAAATGCACTAGGGTTGGAATCCAAAGTAAGACTCAAAGTTCCACATAAAGGCCAAGCTAATAAAAAGGGGTCAATGGTATATCAATAATTTCCTCTCCCATTATTGGTCTAAGGTCCATTGGTTCAGCCAGACTCTCCATGAAACTGAAAAGGTAAAACCAGCATTGAAAAACTTTCCCAGGACACTTCATTGCATCAATTGCTGAGTAAATTTCATGGATTTTCATCCAATAGAGTTTTCTTGTTTAAGTATTTCTTTACATGTACACAACCTACACAGAACAGCGCAGGGTTATCATTCTTATCTGATATTTTCCAGGTTTATTAAATTTACTGTTACGAAATAAGGAGAACAAAAGTCTCCCCTCTATTTTTATAGAACTCAGAATTCCCAGTATAAAAATAAAGACTATACACAGAGCTGCTGGAGATGTAACAACAGGCAGAATTGCTGATTACAAGCTATAGAACCTGAAGGAATTGTGGATAAAAGATTTCCTATTTGTCCTTCCCCGGAGGCATAGCCAATAGGAAATGGACCCCTTGAGAACAGTGACAGTGATATCAGGGGAGACTACGCGGAAAGAGTTCTGAGGCATCTCTGCAAGCTGCATGTAAATGTCCTGTTCATTCAACACTCAACTTACTGCTGATTTTAAAAAATCGAGCTGCAATTTCCTTTCATCCAACTCCTGAAGTACATCCATTTTTTTACATCTTTTAATGTAATGACCACATCTATTTAAATTTTATAAAACACCAAGCATCATGATTTGATGGAAAAAAGCTTTTGAACTGATTGTTCTAGCCATTGGCTCTTTTACTAATTGGCTGTGTGACCTTGGGCTCATCAACTTAGCTCCCTGGGTCTCATCTCCACAAAATGAGGGGATTGGGGAGCATGATTTCTAATAATCTTTTCAGCTCCAGGCTCTCTGATAATTCCCATCCTTCTACCAGTAAAAGAAAGCTGGACAATGCAAATTCACAGAGGAATTTGAAATGGAATTTTGCATGGGAAAGAAAAAGGGCTCTTCTATTAGGAGACCATATTTCTTTTATATTTGACCAGATGTGGAATGCAAGGATGCTGGGAAATAACTTAGGTTTGCATTTCCTCATGTTTCTTCATTCATTCTCTCATTCATTATTCATCCATTCATTCAAGAAGCACTTTCTAAGCATCTGCCATAAGAAGTAGTGTAAGATAGTGGATAAAGAGCACACCTTGTACCCCCGAAGACATGAATTTAGATCCTACCTCCAAACACATACTTGTTCTTCATGACTCTGGCAAGTAACTTCTTAAAGCTCATTTAGGCAACTCTAAGATTACAAATTACAGAAAAGGTACTGATTGCATTGATGGAGAAAGTTTCCCCATCTGGGAATTCCCTATATCAGTGAAATCATAAATCCAATCCTTATTCCTGCTGCATACTCTGTTACAGGCACTATGCTAGTCCCTTGGAATATGAAGACCAAAACCATTCCTACACTCTGGAATCAGAGGTTCTATTGGAAGAAAACATGAACCTAGCAAAATAAATATAAAGCTAGATAAATTAATTTCCTGGAGAGAGCACCAACAATTGGAGGTGAAGTGGGGATCAGAAAAGGCTCTTTGTAGGAGAGAGTGCTTGATCTGAGCTTTAAAATCACTCATTTCCAAAGCTTGGATGTATCACCTACTTCCCAATAGTCATTGGTCAGGAAACATCTATTCTGCCATTGCTACTTAATGTCCTTGGGGTATCTCCATCTGCCCTGGTCCTTTGCCTGCTAGACCCTAAGTACCACATGACTTTTCCATCTGTCATGAAACTGAATTGTCCTTTATGTATTGCCTCACCCAATGAGGATGTATGCTCTTTGAGAACAGGGACTTTCTATCATGTTCTATTTGTATCCTATCGTTTAGCACAGAGCTGGCCACATGGTAAATATTTAATGAATACTTTCCAATTGTATTCCATTACAGCCTTAAAAATATTTCAAAGACATTAATGTTCTACAACATTTTAGTTAAATTATGTATTGAGTGTTAATATTCAAATTATCTAGGTCTCTTTGCGACAGCATCCAAAATCTATAAATTTGCTCAATGTGAACCTGAGGAAAATTGTGGAGTAACTTCTCTGTAGCTGAAAAGGGGAACATTTGCTTCTTGAGTCAAGATGACGAGTTCAAACTCTGCCTTAGACAAATACTAACTGTATGATGGTGGGGAAGTCACTTAACTTCTGTCTTTGTTTTTTCATGTGTAAAATGGGTGTAATAAAACCACCTACCTCTCAGGAATGTAAAGATAAAATGAGATATTTGTAAAATGTTTTGCAAACCTCAGAGAACTATGTAACTTTGATATAGCTTAGAGCTAGAGATTAGATTAGTTCAGTTTATTGTTTAGATCTTAGAGTTCATCAAGTCTGGGAGTTCTTAATTTGGGATCATTTAACTTTTTTTGTAAATAATGAATTTCCTTTGTAATCTTATGTATTTTGTTTTATGCAATTAAAAATATTATTCTGAAAAAGAAGTCCATAGCCTTGTCATATTGCCAAAGGGGATCATGACACAAAAAAGATTAAGAACCTCTGATCTAATCCAACTCCTTTATTTTACTGATGGGAAAACTGAAGCCCTGCTAGATTGTCCTTTACTTAAACTCTCACGGGTATTAAGTATCAGAGCTGGGGTAAATCCAGCTCTTCTGATTACAAATCAGGCGATCTTTCTAATATATCAGCTACGCTATATCTTGCTTCTTAGTATTTTATCATTATTTGTTTATATAGGTGTTGAAGACATAGTTCTAATGCCAACACTTTCTTAGTTCAAGTATGATGATGTTCAGATGAAATGAGGCACTCACAAGTTACTGAATATTTAACAAAGAAGGTTTACTTTGTTCTAACACTGAGGATATATAACAAGAAAATAGCTTCTCTGAAAGTGGCAAAACTTGTCTCCTTTAGGAAACATGCGTGATCAGTAAGTTATCAGGCTGTCATCAGGGTACGGCAACTTGCTTGGTCTCGGGCACCTACCAAGTATATGAGATCCCTACTACATGGCACTGAGACTTTTTATGCCTTTCTACCAGAAAACTCCATGAGGGAAGCTAGGGCAAAAGGAAGTTGCACAAGGAAAACATTGGTCCTATGGCAATAGATAGAGTATCTTGTCTGTTTCTCCACGATTGTACACCCACTTCTTTTCTGTAAAAAATAAACGTACTCTCCTCTTCACAGTGTATCTGTGACCCTGAATTCTCATAGATTATGCCAGTGATGTGCTGGTTGAAGGATCCCTCTAAGCTAAAAAGACTTCAAATGTGGTCTTGGCAACAGACTATATGTCTGTCAACAAAAATTCAGCTTAGCTGAATAAAAAGAAGCTCATCACAGGAGGGGTAATGGCAAGATGGTTGGACCTTTTTTCTGGACACAGCAGTTCACGAAATTATCTACAAAGACATGAAAAGTTTATCCTCTCAATTTTTGGAAGGGTGTCCCCACAGCCAAAAAAACTCAAAGATCCTTGAATTATCAAAATTATATATGGTGCTGACTAAAACCCACTCATCTAACAAAAGTTTGGTAATTAGGTCATCCACATCATCATAATAATTAATAATATTAGTGATAAGCAGAGCAACTTGCAGAGACTAAATTAAAGCACGGAATGCTGATGATAAGTGTTTTGAAGGGGATAAACACAACAACACAACTGAATCTTTTGATTTCTCATTACACATAGTAGAGTTATATGCAATAAAATAAACATAAGAAATTAAGGTGATTAGCAAACAATGTTTGAGCTTCATAAGGCTTTCATTTCATATTTAGATGTTTACTTGAATGTACTCGATCATTTCTTATAAACTCCTCCCCTGTGTATTTTCTCTAAAAGTTAGCAACAGCTTTAGCTACTAAACTTATCAGGGCTGACAGCAGGTTCACATTATTTCAAAGAAAGAGGTCACCAGTGTATACAGCCTCCTCCACCCCTTTAGAAGAGCATGTGCAGCTATTCTCTGCCAGGTAGTGGGGGCAGGGTGGATTGCATAGAAATTCCATCTTGCAGGATGTCATGTCTGGTAGAAACACTATCACTAGACAGGTTTAGAGAAGACATAACATGATTTCATTCATGGGAGCATTGATTCAACAATGAAGGCTTACACTAGAGGTGCCTGGCTGCCTTGCCTCTTTTTGTGTTCCTATCTTCTAGCACTGGGCTTGTAAATACTGAAAGCCCTGGAAAGTCTGGGAGTGCTAGAGACACTATTGGAGCAAATACTGGGGTGGAAAAAGAATCTTGTTTGTGACAAGGGAAATGTTGGCATCAGAAAAGGAGGTCCTGAAAGAAAGATAATCTCATTTGGTGTTTGATCACACTGTGCTCAGTGGAAGTGACTCCCCAAAGGTGCTTAATTCTTTATTTTTTACCTTTCCCTTTTCTGTGTGGGAATCGATAATCTGTTCTAGATCAAATTGTTTTTACACTGGGTAGCTTTCTTTTTAATACTTTCCTGCTCCTATCAATCCTGTAAGTAGGAATTCAATATGATGCAGACTGGGGGTGAAGAGAGAATTCAGGAAGCCTACTTCCCCGATTGAGAAGTCAGGCATTTCAGAGCAATGAACTCAAATGAACTTCAATTCCAGGTAAAGGACAGGAATTGGGGCAGGCCACCAACCCCTGTGGCCTCAGCCCAGTCAACCACTGTGTTAGATCAGGCAAAGGATTAAGTTGGTTCCCAACTAAATAACAAACCAAATCAAATAAACAAAGAAAAATCAAAACAAAACAAACAAACAAAATAAATCTGGCATTTTCACATTCAGTGAAAATCAAAACTAAACAAAGAGAAAGTGAGGCAATTAATTGTAGGTTGACATGTACTCTGGGGGAAAAAATGCTATCAACTCTTTCCACTCAACCAAATGGATAAACAGTTTAACCATTTTTTAAAAAAAATTAACACCTCATGAATGGTTAGGTTGGTTTTGTTTTCTTCACCCACCTCAATTTAATTATGGCTTGTAAATGGTACCCAAAGAGAAAATACAATTTTATCCATTTTAATCTTCATTTTTCATTCATTCCACTTTTTAATCATTTGCTTCATTGAGCACTTACATGGTTAATTTCACTGAATTATCCCAAACTACAGATGAGTGGGCTTTTATCTGGACTTACAAAGGTTCCTCATTAGAGAACTTTAATAAGTTGAAAATAGACTTTAGCTGTGGCAAGGAAACCTCATAAAGCAGTTGTATGGCACTGACTGCAGGTAAGAAAGCCACATTTTGAAAATAATTTAAAATTTTAGATGTTTGGCTATTTTTTAAAAAACCTGTACATCTGGAATACTTATTAACAACATTAGCAGATTATTTAAGCTTCCATTAGTAAAGGTAGTCTCCTCCACATCTTCTAATTATCTATGATTCCTATGTGATTTGTCAGCCTGGTCAGTGCTGAAAGCCCAGCAAAAACTTTGAGCCTTCCTCATCGAATTGGAAAGGTCACTTAGCAATGGGGCATTAATACTATCATACTTATACTGTGGGTTTAAGCAGATGAAGGAGAGAGGGGACCAAGTTTAAAAAACATGCTGACTAGAACAAGGAAATGCCATGGTTTGGAAAGTGAAAAAAAATACTGGAGGAGTCGGAAAAAAATACCTAAAGAAATAAAGAAAGGCAGGAAAGCAAAGATTGACATTGATCAATCAAAAAGCATATTATCACATGTATAAACTATATCAGATTGCTTTCTGTCTCAGGTAAGAGGGAGGGGAGGGGAGGGAAGAATAGGATTTGGAATTCAAAACTTTTTACAAAGATTTTTTTAAAAAAAATCTAACATAATTGGAGAAAAATGAAATATTATATAAAAAGCATAGTATGTTTGTTATATGCGAGGAAATTGCCAAGAAGTAGGGGTACAAGGAAAGGCAAAGTAGCCCCTTCCTCTAGAGAGCTTAGAGTCTAATGTGGGCAGGGGTCATATAAGCAAATCTGTACACTGAATATACAGATTAGAGATGAAAGCTAAGCAGAAAGGTTCTAGAGGCTAGGATGAAGGAGAAAGAAGTCCTCCAGAAGTTAGTACTTCAACTGAGTCTTAAAATAAGCTAGAGAGTCTAAGAAGAGAGGCATCAGTACAGGGAAGATTCCAGAGATGAGGAATAACAGTGAAAAGGCATGTAGATGGGGTATGGAGAAGAGCCATGTTTAATCAATCAATGGACATTCATTACCAGTATATTCCAAATATCATGCTTTGTTGTTGTTGTTCAGTTCAGTTTTGTCCAACTCTTTGTGACCCCATGGACCATAGCATGCAAGGCCCTTCTATGCTCTACTGTCTCCTCAAGTCTGTCCAAGTTCGTGTTAAGTGTTTCCATGAGACTATCTATCTCATCTTCTGTCATCCCCTTTTCCTTTTGCCTTTCCCACCATCAGAGTCTTTTCCAATGAATCCTATCTTCTCATGCAGCCCAAGTACTTAAGTTTCAGCTTTAGCATTTGACATTCCAGTCAATATCCTGAATTAATTTCTTTAAATATTGACTGATTTGATCTCCTTGCTATCCAAGGGACTCTCTTCTCCAGCACCACAATCTGAAAGCATCAATTCTGCAATGCTCAGCTTTCCTTATGACCTAACTCACACAGCCACACATTGCTATTAAAAAAATCATAGCTTTGACTAAACAGACCTCTGTCTTCAAGATGGTGTCTCTACTTTTTAGTTTCTTTCCAGATTTGCCATTAGCTTTTCTTCCAAGGAGCAAGCATCTTTTAATTTCATGGCTGCAGTAGCCATCTGCAGTGATCTTTGAGCCCAAAGTGTCATGGCTAGGCTCTTCATAATAATGATAGCTAGCATTCCTATAGCACCCTACAATGTGCCAGGTACTGTGACAAGCACTTTACAAATATTATCTCATTTATCCTTGCAACAACCATTGAAGATAGGTGCTATTGTTATCCCCATTTTACAGCGGGGGAAACCGAGGGAGATAGAAGTCAAATAACTTGCCCAGGGTCACACAACTAGTGAGTGCCTGAAGTCACACTCAAACCCAGGCCCTCCTGACTCCAGGCCCAGTGCTCTATTCTCTGTACCGCTTAGCTGCTATCTTGGGATACACAAAGATGAAAACTTAATAGTCCTCTACCTTGAGGACATTATATATTAAAACCAAAGATATCAAAATCATACAATTATATACACAGCAATATAGGAGCCAGAACTAGCAGCTGCAGGATCAAGAAAAACATATTTGATCCAGGCTTTGAAAAAAATTATGGAATCTTGGAGAAGGAAGTGAAAAGGTGGTATATCCCAGGCATGAGGCACACACACCTGTGTGCAGAGGAAGGGAAATTAGAAGTGGGAGATAGAAAGCTGTATGTGAGGAATAGCTAGAAGGCCAGTTTGAACCATAGAGCATATGAAGAAGTAGATTATATGGCAAGTCATGAAAGAAAGATTGGAGCCAAGTTGTGAAAGATATTAAAGGACCCCCACGTGTGTTCCTACCAAAAAAGATGTTCAAATTGCCCTGCCAATTTCCTGGGTATTATTTTGGGGATGGATAGGATTTTTAGAAGGGAAAGAGGAGGAACTCCCAGGACGTGGGAAAGAGAAGTGAATTTTTAGTCAAAGATCTATGTTCAAATCCTGGTTCTATTGCTTACTACCTATGTACACTTTGGCAAATCACCTAACTTTTCTGAGTCTAAGTTTCCTCATATATAAAATGAATGATTCTAAATAGGTCCATTCCAATTCTAGACCTATGGTCCTATGAAACAAAAAGGATGAATTTAAGATAAAAGTAGAGATATGGGTGCCCAAGGCTGGTCCCTGGTTTCTCATTATTGCTCTGCCATCTCAGGAAAAGGAGAAATTTCTGAGTAATCCTTAGAAATCAGGCTTGGTTCTAGATAATTGAGAGGTTTAAGGCCTAAGGAAAAAATTAAAGTTTTTCAACCTATAGACACTGTTGCTAAAAAGAGGAAAAGTTCCTTAAGACATGTTCCCTTCCTTAGCCTTGGTTCTACTAGAAGAAAGAACACAAAAGTGCCACCAGACTTAGCGTAAACTTTCGTGCCCATGTGGGCTTTACCTTGGGCCAGGCTGTAGCAAGAGAATGTGAAAGAGTTGCCAAAATCGTGTGACTGAAATCACATAGGGGAATCACGATCTACCTTTAGGGCCATAGAGGGATGTAGCAAGTTACAGTGGAAAGAGCCCTGGCTTCTGAAATTAGAAGATCCAGGTTCCAATCTTACCTCCGGTGTTTACTGACTATGCCATTATGTCCAAGTCACTTGACTTTTCTGGGCTTGTTTCCTTATCTCTAAAGTTAGAGAGTTAGACTAAGTCATCTCTGAGATCTTTTCCAGTTCTAGATCTATGATATTATGATGAGCCAGGTTGACTAAAAAGCATCATAGCAAGAAAGTCCTCCCAGAAGTTAATTTACATCTATCTATCCTGTTGTGTATGTGCTGTTTTCTCCCCCATTAGATTGTGAAATCATTAAGGTCAGGGAATGTCATTGCCCTCGGTATCCCCAGCACTTAGCACAGTCCATGGCACAGAGAAGGTGCTTAACAAATACTTATCTGCCGACCAGTCAGCTCCATCCATTGATTTCTATGGATTATATGGATCTATGTGGCAGTGATGGAGGTGGGTGGGCAAAACCAGGGAAGACCACATAGGTATTGAAATCCTGATGGGAAAATTTATACTTCTAAGATACGGGAAGAAGAATTCAGAAATCAAAGTATCAGGCTATTTTTTTTTATTTTGGCATTAGTGAGAAGAGGTCATTAGAGATGAAGATGCCCCAACAGGACTCTACCATGTGGTTTCCAAGCCATTATACCCCATTGTAAACAGCTGCTGCCCTCCATCCAGCCTCACTGAGAGCACCAAAAGTTTAAAGTAATTCTACTCTTGAAACATATCTGATCATTATACCCATCCTGCCTCACAGAACTTCTTCTGATGTCATTTGTCCATCACCACCTATACTCCTCTTTCCATTTAATTATATCAGGGGTCAAAAAATAATCAGTAAGCAGGGTTAAGTAAGTAGGAGACAGTTAAAACCAGCTGAAGCCAATGGCTAAATTTTCAGAGTGAGCATTTACACCTCAGAAAATGACAAACACTAGAAATTGAGGCTTTGTTTTTTCCCCATTTTTCCCCAATATTAGAAAACAAATTATAGAAAAATGCTAATAATACAGATTAACCTTAAAAGTGTATCCTGAGTGTATATGTATATTTATACACGTGTATGTGTGTGTGTGTGTGTGTAGGAAAGCTGGTTGTTAAACATTTACAAATACATCACTGCCAGTAAGCCTCATGAAAATATAGACTATAAAACTTTCCTTGAGCCTGAGGGGCAGAGAGAACCTTTAGAAAGATTATCTTCCAAGAACCTAATATAATCCATTTTGATGAATGTTCAGTGGGAATCCATTTAAAATCTCATTATGATTTTCTTTTCAAGGAGAATCACCTGGGATTTGCAATTACTCAGCAAATAAGAAAACAATCTTAGACCGTACGATAGCTTAAGAAATGAACACAAATTGCTCCACTGTCTTCTGATCGGATCTAAAAAAATAGAGATAGAATGAAAGCTCTCTGTCTGGAGTGCTCTGCACAAATATATCACCAAAGCTCACATTCTCATTTGTTATCTGCTACAAAATCCCGACAGTCATTTTCCAATATCTATTGCTTCCAACCCTCTCTTCTGTGGGTCTAGTCCACATTATTTCTATCTCCTTTATTTGTCTTCCATTAAAGGAGAAAATTCCACAGCATATAGTAATTCCATAGCAATAGCATATGCTCCTGTCACACAGGAAGTGAATTAATCCTTTCAAGGAAATCTTCACTTTATCTCCAGATTGAGTTCCCCTCCATAGTCTTTGAAAACCTTAACAATGTTCTACAAATGTGAGTTGTTGTTATAATAGTGGCAATGAAGGAAAAGCATTCCATACATTTACTTTTGTTTCAACCTTTGCTCTCAGAATTCATTAGTAGCAGGTATAAAGCACACTTCTGACTATCTTACCTTTCTCCTCAATAAACTTCAGTCATTGCCTATCATCTCCAAGATCAAATATAAAATCCTCCAATTGCCATGTTGCCTTCACAACCAGGGTCTGTTCCTACTTTTTCAGTCTTCCTACACTTTACTAATCTCTATGCATTCTATGATCCAGCTACAGTGGACTACTTCCTATTCCGCACATATTCCATCTCCTGACTCCAGACATTTGCACTAATTGAAAACTTGTCTGTAATGCTTTCCCTCCTCACATTCATCTTCGTGCTTGCCTGACTTTCTTTGAGACTTTCAAATCTGGCATTCATCAGGTAGCCTCTCGTGGTTTTCTGTACAACTTAGTCCCTGCTCTCTAAGATAACCTTTCATTTAAGGGGATGTCTACCTCAAGCAGGTAAAGACTTCTTCTGGCAGAATGAGTGGATAAGAAAAATTTGTTCCGACACCACAAAGGCAGCTGAAGTGTTCTGGAGCACTTAGAGTTTTGGCAGACATTGAAGCCACCAGGGTCATCCACTGCACCCCAGGACATCACCAGTCATTTTGACTTTAGTTTTGCCACTGGACTTTGATGACCCTGGAAGAGAGTGAGGCTTTGTGCAATTCTGCCTCACTTAAATCTAATTCACATGCGAATCAAGACACCCTGTGATATCATTAGTCCTCTTCAAAAACAGACAAAAAACAACCTTCCATTTACATTGTATGTGTCTTATATGTTTATCGTTATTTTCACTTTATCTGCTCCATTAAAATGTGGACTCTCTGAGAGCAGGGAATGGTTTTTGCATTTTTGTGTCCCTAGCACTTAGCACCATACCTGGCACATAGTAAGTACCTGATACTGACTGAGTTGTTGGCATAAGTCTTCTCCCATGATGAAGACATGAATTAGTAGATGGAAGCTTTGTATTTCATGTCAGAGGATATAGCTCAGCATATGTAGTTTTTAAGGTAGTCAAGGTATGCTTGCATAAATAACAAGCATTGGAATATACTAAACCCAAGCACTAGTCCATTAATTTGCTATATTTTCCCTCATTGTCACCATTAGCCAGAATTCAGATGTGAACGATAACACATTATTTTAAAGGGGTAGAAGTGCTACTATTGCATTCAGACTGACTGTCTACCATTGCTCACTTATCCCCCAGATAAATTGGGCCAAGTCTAATTTCTGGATTGTGGTTTGATTGTGCTTGGAATGTAAAGCTACATAATGTGTGTATGTGTGTTGGGGTGTGTATGTGTGTATGTGTGTGTTTACTATGTAAGGCTATAGGGCCACAAGTATACTCCAAAAACACCAGTGATTCAGCACTGTGAAGATATCCAAAGAATTTGATTTTCACTTCAGCCAAATCACATGACACCACAGATTTTTACCATTTTATGGAAGTCAGACTGCTAGAGCAGTTTGTTTTGCCCTCTTGTGAAGTATCCTGTATTTATTATTATATTGTCTATTGACTATAATTGATACATAAGCTTTCCCTCCTCACTATCTTCCCCCATATGCCCTCCCTTTTATCAGTTCTCCTTTGCCCTTTTATTATCCCCATCCCTTTTTAATTCGTTACAGGGTGAGATAGATTTTTGTATCCAGTTGAGTGGGTAAGTCATTCCCCCTGAGCCAATTTTGATGACAGTAAGGTTTAAGTTTTGCCCACCACACACCCCCATCGTCCCCTCCATTATATTTCTTTTGTGCCTCTTTTATGTTGAATAATTTACCTCTGTTCATTCCCCCCCCTTCTTCTTCCAGTGCAACTTTCTTTCTCATCCCTTTATTTTGTTTTTTGGGGTATCATCCAATCAATCACCTTATAGCCACAACCTCTGTCTATATATACCCCTTCTAATTGCTGTTATAGTAATGAAGTTCTTAATAGTTACAAATATTATCTTGCCATATAGAAATATAAATAGTTTAACTTTACTGAATTCCTTATTTTCTGTTCCTTATTTATTTTTTACCTTTTTATGTTTTCCTTGAGCCTTGTATTTGGAGGTCAAATTTTTTATTCAGCTCTGGTCTTTTAATTAGAGATGCTTGAAAGGCCTCTATTTCATTAGACATCCATTTTCCCCTAGATGATTATATTTAATTTGCTAGGTAGGTGATTCTTGGTTGTAATCCTAACTCCTTTGCATTCCGGTATATCGTATTCCAAGCTCTTTGATTTTTTAATGTGAAAGCTGCCAAATCCTGTCTAATCCTCACTATAGCTCCACAATATCTGAATTGTTTCTTTTTGGCTGCTTGAAGTACTTTCTCCTTGATCTGTGATGTGATTTGGGCATGATGTTCCTGGGAGTTTTCATTTTGGGATCTTTTTCAGATGGTGATTGGTAGATCCTTTCAATTTCTATTTTGCCTTCTGGTTCTAATATACCAGGATAGGTTTGTTTTTTTTATAATTTCTTGAAAGATGTTGTCTGGGCTTGTTTTTTGTTTTTTTAACCATGGCTTTCAGGTAGTCAAATAATTCTTGTATTATATCTCCTGGATCAATTTTCAAAGGTTAGTTGTTTTTCCAATGAGAAACTTTACATTGTCTTCTATTTTTTTTAACTTTTTTCATTTTGTTTGTAGTATCTTGATGCATCATAGAGTCGTTAGCTTACAGTTGCTCAATTCTAATTTTTAAGGAATTATTTTCTTCAGTGAGCTTTTGTACTTCCTTTTCCACTTGGCCAATTCTATTTTTAGGGAGTTTTTCCTCTGTAAATTTAAAAAAAAATCTTTTCCCATGCTATTCATTCTTTTCATGATTCTCTTGCATTACTCTCATTTTCCTCCCAATTTTAATTCTACTTCTCTAACTTGCTTTATAAAATCCTTCTTAAGCTCTTCCAGAAATTCTTTTTTGAGCCTGAGAGCAAACAACATTTTTCTTTGAAGCTCCATATGTAGCTATTTTGACAGTATTGTCCTCTTCTAAGTTTATGCCTTGATCCTCCCTGTTACCATAGTAACTTTCTATGGTCAAAGTCTTTGTGTGTGTGTGAATGTGTGTGTGTGTGTGTGTGTGTGTGTGTATTTTACTCATTTTTTTCTGCCTTTTTTGTGACTTTTTTTTTTTCTAATGTAGGAGTTAGCCTCTGATCCTGCACTGTCCCAAGCGTTTTGTGCTGGGGCACAAGGTCTTACCGATGACTTTCATTGGGCTTCCAGGCTTAGTTGCTTGATTTCACTAGAGGTTAGGTCAACCTTCTGGCTTGTGTTGGATGGGGGGTGGACCTTCCCTGTTGGCCTCCCCAGGTCTGAGGTTTAGCTGCTGGCCTGCCCTAGCAATGAAGCCTTCCTACTAGGTTGTTATTATGACAGTCAGATTTCTGGTGACTGGCCCTGGAGAAAGTATCTTGTTGCTAGTCTGCCTCAAGGGCGGGGCTCTGCTGCTGGATTGCTGTGGAAACAGGGTCTCTCTGTTGGCCACCCCTGGGGTGGGGCTTCACTACTGGTCAGCAATGGGGTCAAGGCCTGGCTGGTGGCTTGTGCTGTTGGTGGGGTTGCTGAGGTGGGTTCTTGCTCTGTTGATCAGACTTCTCATTTGCCTAGGGTGCTGCTGGTTTGCAGGAGGATAGGGCCTCACTGGTGGATTGCCCCAGTCTTAGAGCCTTCTGCAGGCCCCCTGCTCTGAGGCTGGCTGGCTGGCTGGCTGGCTGCTGCTGCTGCTGCTGCTCTTAGACCTTGCTCCTCTCCCACCCCTGTGAGACAGACCTTTTCTACTCTGCATCCCTCCTTCTAGACCAATTCTGAGGTGGTTTTCTAGTTGTAGGGGAATTTGGAAGGGCTTTAGAGGGTTCCTTTCTCACTCCACTGTCTTGGCACTGGAAGTCTCCTTTTGTTTTATAAAGGGTCTTCTATGTGCCAATTCCTGCCTACATCAAACAAACAAAGAAAAAGAACAATTATGACCAAATATTTCATTTGATGGCTCCACAATGCACTGAGATTTATCAAGGTTCTATTTATTTAGAGGGAGTATAAGTGGATCAAATTTCATAAAATGCCAGGACTGAAAGAAAAATGTAGGGATATAATCTCATTACCTCATCTTTCAGGTAAAAAATACTAAAGCCCAGAAAGATGATGAGGTGAGTAGAGCACTGGGCTTGGAATTAGGAGGACTCATCTTCATGAGTTCAAATCCAACCTCAGACACTTACTAGCTGTGTGACCTTAGGCAAGTCACTTAACCCTGTTTGTCTCTGTTTGCTCATCTGTAAAATAAGGTGGAGAAGGAAATGGCAAACCACTCCAGTGTCTCTGCCAAGAAAACCCCAGATGAGGTCACAAAGACACAAGTGGAACCACTGAACTACAACAAACCAGATGGTATCGCACT
The DNA here is from genome assembly GCF_011100635.1 of Trichosurus vulpecula. Taxonomy (NCBI): domain Eukaryota; kingdom Metazoa; phylum Chordata; class Mammalia; order Diprotodontia; family Phalangeridae; genus Trichosurus; species Trichosurus vulpecula. Next base: position 295,338,520 of record NC_050574.1, on the reverse strand, counting down.
TCTTGTCCCTGTATACCTCAAGCAACTGTACCTGAGATCAGTCCCTCCCTTCCTCACTCCCTGCTCTCTCCTCTTTCATAAAATGGCTTTTGTCAAGGAAACAAAAATTGCTAGTTAAAACAATGACCCTGAGACTATTCAGTGGATAGAAAATTTGAGTTCAAATCCTGCCTCAGACATTTCCTAGCTATGTGACTCTGGGCAAGTCATTTAAACTCTGTCTTCCTCAGTATCCTCATATATAAAATGGGGATATGAATAGCATATACCTCCTAGGGATGCTGTGAAGATCAAATGAGATAATATTCATAAAGAACCTTGCAAATCTTAAATATTTTTATGTGTTAACTATTATTATTATTAATAATAATAATACATATATCCTCATGATAATCTAAGCACTCTATACGGGTGATTATACTCAATCTGTCACTAGAAAACTTAAAAATATAAATGCTTCCCTCAGGAGACAAGCTATTTATTGGTGGCACCATAAGATTTACTGATCTAATAGAAAATTATCAAAGGACCTTTGCTTTGAGAAAACAAATGCTTATTTTCTCACAATGCTATTTCATACAAACTATGCTAATTTTAACCCAGCATGTCTTATTCACTGAAAATCTAAACCAATACTTTTCATCAAGATATCAGCCCTGATGTTCATTCATGTAATATTTCTAATAACAATAACTAATTAGGGCATCCATCTTATGTCTGCTGTGTAAATTTTATGAAAAAAGTACAATAGTTCTCTATTACAATTTTCTCTCCATCAAATCATCATGACATGAAATTAATGGGTCTCTTAATTGGGCAATGCTATAAAAATATTTTATACAAATTATATCAAGAATCTCTGTGTTTTGACCTTTCTTGCATTAACAACATATTTGGAAGGAAGGAAGGAAAGAATAAATGAAGGAAGGAAGGAAAGAAGGAAGGAAGGAAGGAAGGAAGGAAGGAAGGAAGGAAGGAAGGAAGGAAGGAAGGAAGGAAGGAAGGAAGGAAGGAGGGAGGGAAGGAAGGAAGGAGGAAGGAAGGAAGGAAGGAAGGAAGGAAGGAGGGAAGGAAGGAAAGGAAGGAAAGAGAGAGGAAAGGAGGGAGGGAGAGAGAAAGAAAAAATGTGAAGTGAATATTTATTTTTGAAGGCAATCACATTTCTCAAATTAGATCATATCTACTCCATATTCTTCATGGTTTTTATTCTATTTCTCTAAAAGAAGAAATCCCTTTATACTAGCAAGGATCAAACAATAAAAGTTTGCTTTGCTATGCATTTCAACATATTATGGCATGAAATACTAATGAACTTCTACATTTAGTAGAACCTAGATGTCATCTTGTTAATATTTTATCAAAAGTGATGCCAGGTTTCAATTTTATTTCAGACGAATATTCTTTTGTTCTTTTACCTTTATCATTGTAAACAGAATTGCATAGTCTATATACAGTGTGCCTTTCCTCACCCAGCCTCACCTAAATTTGAAATCCGTCATACTAGATCCTAATGACCTGGTGACCCCGGGATTGATATAATAAGAATACTGGATAAGAATTCAAATGTAATTTTTGCATTTTAATAGCTGTATATTATTAGACTATTTAACTACTCTGGGCCTCAGTTTTATCATATGTAATGAGAGGATTTGGGCTAAGTATTTTCTTAAGACTCTTTCCAGCTCTACAACACTATGACTTTATGACTCATATTAGACATCTGCTTACTGATAGGAATAAGAATTTTTTAAGTCTCTTGGGTGTAGGGATTGTCTTTTACCTTTCTTTGTATCTCTAGTGCTTAACACAGTGCCTGGCACATAGTAGGCACTTAATAAATTCTTATTTATAGATTGACTCACTGACCAACTGGCTTTTCAAGGATGGATCACAAGGCTATTTGCATTACCCACTTCACAATCATTAAAAATTCACAAGCTGTTAGGTTAATGACTAGAATTAGTAAAAGGCCCCTTTTTTGTTCTCCAAATGAAGAGTTTTAAATAATTACTTCTTAGCTTTGTGCTTTCTCTCTTAGTCTTCAATATCCTAATGAGTTGGGTAAAAGATTTAAATAAACAAAATGCCAATAAAAGGATGGACCAGACAAATTCCTACCTCCCAGTGACTGAAATCTCACCTATTTCAGTCTCACTAGGAACTGTCTTCAGTTTAAAAATTAATGATAATCTTTCCAATAATGTGTAAGTCTAGTGCAAAAACTAAGTCTTCTATAGTTAAAGTAAAAATGAGGCAGGAAAGAGAGAAATCTGAGCAATGAGAAGCAGCCAAAATCCAAAGGATTTATGTCATGCAAAACTGACCTCATCCTCAAATTATAATGAGGTAATTATCCAATCCATTTCAGGTACTAATAAAAACAAATGAAGGTCTCTCACATTAGAGTTGTCTCTCCATATCTATAGTGCCTATCTGGATTTAAATGATGGGGGGTTATGACAAATAATTCAGGCTGTGGTTTTAATACTCATAGCTTAGTCATTTGAGTAATTATTTTGCAAGGCATATCACTATGACAATAAGGGTACACATCCTACAAAACTCTGATAAACTCCACCATTTACCATGGTTAAATGGAGTGGCCTACACTTTACCCTGAAAGCTAAATGAACGACTGAAATGGTCCTTTTGTATCCAGCATAAAGCCAGCAGGCAGGAATACATCTTAAGAGGTAGGTGATCTGAACCCAGAGGGGAAGTCCAGGTTAGATCATGCAAGAAACAAATTATATGTTACCTTGGCAGCAGCTTCAAAACCATGTTAAATGGCTTTTCTTTTTTCTTTGGATCATTATTGACGAGGATTATATATGAACAATGAATGGGACCTGATAAAATTCTCAGAATCCATAGTATGCTCAGTAAATACAACTTTGGCCTTTTCTATAGATGATGGGCAGCTAGGCGGTACAGTTGATAGAGAGAGCATTGGGCCTAGAGTCAGGAAGACCTGAGTTCAAATCCAGCCTCAGCAGTTATCAGTTGTGTGACCCTGGGCTAGTCATTTAACCCTGTTTGCCTCCATTTCCTCATCTGTAAAATGAACTGGAGAAGGAAATGGCAAACCACTCCAGTATCTTTGCCATGAAAACCCCAAATGAGGTCACGGAAAGTCAGAAACAACTGAACAATGAGGAGGAAGAGCAGGAGTGATTAGATTATTTTAAAAGTAATATGCATACCATAGTGAATTTTCCTAAATTATTTCCATAACTCTGCTTCCCTTTGTACTGTGATAAATTGTTCAGATTCTCAGATCAGATAAAACCAAGTCCTAGGTATATTTCCCTAGTTCCCCTCTACAATTTCTCACATGAAAACAATGTGGTTGTGGATAGAGTTCTGAACTTGGAATGAGAAAAATATCTTCAATGCTACCTCAGATTTTATTTGATTGTTTGTCCCTGATCAACTTACATGACTTCTCTGGCCCTTAGATTTCTCATTTGTAGAAGGAAGGGGTTGAATTTTAGCAACCTCAGAAGTCCGTTCCAGCTCTAATTCTGTGATCCTATGCATATGTGCTGGTCAAATGGTCCAAGAATCTGGTTGCCTTAAAGGCCCCTTTCAGCCTCACAATCAAGTTTTTGTAAGCCCCTCTTTCTTCTAAGCAGTTGTAACAACAATCTGCTAGCAGCTACTGTGGCTGTGTAAAACCAACAACAACCAGCACACAGAAGGCCGCTAGTACGGGTTCTTTGATCTGCTTTACTAAGGAAAGCAATGTTAAGGGGTTAACAATCTTACTTTAATCCAACATACAAATATCATTCACTTAATTCAGGAGGAAAAGCCAGCAACCTGAACTTCAGAGCAAATACAAACAAATTACAAACATACACAATATTACAGACAAAGTCAAAATTCATAGTTACCAGGAGAGCACCAACATCAGGGTTTACAAGCTGGGGTACTCTTAAAATGGCTGCCCAGGATCCCATGCCACTCTTCTAGTGACTGAGAGCCCCCAAGGGAGGGTGCCGACCTCTGGGTTTATATATCTCGTTCAGGGTCAAAGGGCATCACAATGCGTGACTCAAAACCATGTGACCTAAAAGTGTCACAAACATGGGACTCAAACCCAAGCAGCCTAAAAGCCTCTGGCATCACAAACACGTCATTCAAATCCATGCAAACCAGACTTTGCTTTGAGGCAAAGAGATCATCAAAGACTCCTAATTTGAGCAAAGAAATAAAAGCTAGACTCTTCAAGGGCACTTGATTAAATAAGTGCTAAAAGAGAAAATAGTAAAAGAAAGTCCCTCCTTAATTAATATTACAGCAGTCGCATTGAGGGAATTAACCTGATCATAGTGTTTTTATGAGAAAAATAGTATCCACATGTTGGCCCACTATTTTCATCTGTAGTGCGATCTAATAAACATAATACTTCCTGTATACAGGGCACTATGCTAGTACTGGGTATAAAAATACAAGTATGAAATTATTCTAATGGAGATATGTAGACGCATATAAAAAGATATGTATACTGAATAATGTGGAGTAATTCCAAAAGGGAAAAAGTAATAAAGGATAAGGGAAGTTCTCCTAGAGGAAATGTCAAGTGAGCTGTGTTTTAAAGAAAGCTAGAGATTCCAGGAGATAAGACTGAGGAGAAAATGCATTCCAGTTATGGAAGTCAAGAGAGAAAAAGCCATATGGGGCAAAGAGCTAGCAGGTCAACATGATTGGAATGGAATATATCAAGGTTTCATTCTTTCATGAGGATATTTGCCTTCATTCAATAAACAAGCATTTATTGCATACATTCTGTATTCCTACCACTGTTTTTGGAATAGTAGATGATATAGAAGCCATGGACTCAGACCTTATAATCTAGGATTTGAATTCATATCCTTTAACACAAAATTCAACATTTTTTCCCATCATATCACTCACATCCCTAAGGAGCTTAAATCTAGTTGGAGGGTGAAATTAGCACCAGTGAAATAATTATAGAGCAATAAGTAACATTATATAAACCAGTCATAAAGACAAGTCTTAAGAGTCAGTGATGAATTGATGCCAAAATCAAACTGGAAGGAGTAAAGCCTATGAGTTACTCCTGAAGGTATACCCAGCAGTGCCACCTTCAGAAAACTATACCTATGCCAGATATCATGAATCATAATCATACCTGCAGCATTTTATTCCAAAAAGAGTGTTCTCTCTTCTTTATGCCTATTGCTATGGGGGGGGGGGGGAATAGTTCCTCCACTGACATAGATTGTAGTCTTTCTGTGACTTAATAGAGGGATTTAGTTCCTATGGCTCAAAGGTCCACTGCCCTGTGCCTAACTCTGTGATAGACTTCTTTAGTAGGTTTGTGGATGACACTTCTACAATCCACTGTCAGACTCAAATCCTGTTCAGCTTGTTATGATCTACCAGTTCATCTAGAATAGCATTTGAAAATGGGAAGCCACTTCAACATGACCATGAAGTATCTGAATAGGACATTAGAGAAGAATTGTAGAGGAGAAGCCTATGAAAAAAAATTCTAGAAGTGACAACATCAGGCTATGCTTTTCCCACCATGCTGATCAGGTAAGACAGTCACTATCTACAGCTACCCCCAAATCCTTGCCTCTAAGAGCTACAGCAGACTGGAAAAATGGAACAACCTCCAGACAGACCACTGTTTCACTCGGTAGAAAGGAACTGAATCAAATATATATGGAACAACATAGTAATGACCTAATACCACAGTAGATTTAGAAAAGAATGACCCTTCTGAGGACCAATATGAAAATTAGTGCATATTTTCTCTTTATTTTTATTATTTTACAAAGGAAGGGAGAGTAGATGAAATGTATAGTGCTTGTGGATTACGAAGTGCATAAGTACAATAATACTACTATTTAAGCAACATTTCTATGGTGCTTTAAGGTTTGGAAAGAGCTTTACAACTATCTCATTTTATCCTCACAATAATTCATGCAAGTAGGTTCTTTTATTGTCCCTATTTTACAGATGGGAAAACTGAGGCAGATAGTGGTTAAGTGACTTTTCCAAGGTTCACATAGCTCCTAAGTGTTTGAGGCTAAACTTGAACTCAAGTCTTCCTAACTTCAAGATGAGTGTTCTATCCACTGTATCATCCACATAGGATCACAAATTTAGAACCAGTAGCAACATTTTTATTCATCTGTTCATATACCCCCATTGCACAGTTGAAGAGAAAAAAAGTCCAAGAAGATTGTGTCTCACCCAAGGGCACACATGGCGCATGCAATAAATGGAAGAAACAGAATCTGAACCCAGGTTCTTCAACTCTAATTGCAGCACTCATTCAATAGCAACATGCTACATCTCATCTGAGTTAAGGAAAAAGAATGAAAATGGGAGAACAGGGAAGAAGAAGGGATAATAATATTTTTCATTAGTGAAGAGTAGGGAGAGGAGAAAAAAAGAAAGGAGGGGAGCAGCAGTTTCTGTTTTAGGGGTCTCCCTTTGTTTTTCTAATTTTAGTAGATTTTAATTAAAAACTGAAAAAAATTGTTCATTTTTTATCATTAGAAATTTCACTAATGAAATTTGTATTTGCAAAACTACACATATAATCAATTTAATTTTAATTTTTCTGTGGCTTAATTTACTCAAAACAGATTATATGTGTAAATGCCATAGAATACCCCAGGGCTCATCTGGACTCTACTGGTTATGTGATTTGAGTGTGAATTGTAGAATTGAGTTATTTTTTGAGTAACTCAAGTAAAAGTAAAATGTTTACCTGAAGTATCTAAATAATCCAAAAATAGGGGAAACTAATTTGACATGAAGTACTTGCTAAGGTTTAGACCTAACTCTTTGCCTGTCCTCTGCAGAAAACAAAAGAAATTACTTATATCATGAAGTTTTTTTTTTATTTGAAGTATTTTTCTCAGTCTTTTCTGCCACTGTAAGGCTTTTTTAAACAAGACAAAAATTACTGTCATTTATTGGTCAAATAAGGTCATAAAAAGATTTTGACCAGCTTTGGTTTTTCTTGAAAATCTCAATTCAAAATCAGTTTTACTAAAATCTTCTAAATTACCCTAAACGTGGAGTACATCCATCTTGACCTCAAAATACAATTTGAACAAACAATGTATTTTCTAGCTTACCTATATTATTTTTAGATTTCACTTGTATTTTAAAATGAACCATTGTTCTGCTGGAAATTGTATTATTTGAGATCTAATTTAAATATTCATAAAAAAGTATGGCATACATCTTTAAGTACATTTCAGGGTAGATATCCCACTTGTTGACACTGTTCTTACAGATAATTATGCCTCTTTATGTTGACATCATAGATGAATAATGTGCTTTATTTTATCACTTAGGTAAACAATGTATATTTTCATACCATGGCACATTTCTTTGCTGTGAGCTCAGGCTATAGTCACCACAGGTCAGTTGGATGTCGCCTTATTAGTAAAACCTAAGTATGATACACCAATACTAATACAGCTAAAGGTTACCACTCTATGCCTGCTCAAATAGAAAAGATGCAGTGATGAGCAAAATGGTGAACTAGGTCTATAACAAGAAGAAATGGGCTGGGAATTCAGGAAGCTGCACTAAGTATAAGGTATAGTAAACAATCTATATAACAAAAGGCATGTGAACCAGAAAGAAGCAAGTAACTGCCATCTGCTGACATCTGAGAAAAGTTGGAGGAAGAATGAGCTACAGAGCAGGATAATGAAAGCTGCCTCAAAGGGGAGCATCAAAGAATTGTGTTGGCTGAGATCGGCAAGAAGAGCAAGCCTTGGAAAATGGAATGTTTTGCAGATAGCTGAACGAGTCCATGAGGCACAGAGTCCTAACCTTTTTTTTTTATCGTTGACCCCTTTGCAGTCTAGTGAAGAATGGTTTGAAATACCCCAATACATTTTTGATTATTCCTGTTCTCCTCTGGACCAGTAGTTTCTGAAGTGGACACCTTACACCACTGGAAAACTGTGGCCTATCCTCAAAGGATAAATGGCCAACAAATTGATGTATGGAAAATAGTTTGCATCTTACTCTTCCTGTGATATCCAATCATGGGGCTTGCCTCCCACACAACCATATCAACCCTTTCGCCTCTTATTACCCATCATTCCCCCATTCTGACCTGTCTCACAGTTATATAGACTCCCAACATTTATCCTTCTACAACATACACAGCTCCCTTAGGACAGTTAGAACCTAACCACTCAGGAATCCATAACAGTAGCTACATAGAAGCCACTCAGACTCTGCCCTGAGCATTTCTATCCCCACAATTACCCACAAATTACCTTGTGGCTCCCACAGGTACCCCTCAACTATCTCTGCACTTCAAAGCAGTGAACAGGGAGTAAGAGTCCTAATCCCTTTTTTGCTTTTCAGTCTGTCAGCATGAATTGCATAGTTCTTGTGTCTGTGAAATAAGGAGTTTGGAATAAATCCCATCTGAGGTTCCATCCAAATATACGAAATTATGAAGATGAGCAGTGGTGAATAGGTTGCAATCTTCACCATATACTTCATTATAGTATTTTTCTTCTTAACTCTAGCCCTCTTCCAAATTTCTCTATTACAGTCAAGGACACTACCACCCTTCTGGGTTTACAATCTAATTATCACCTTTGAATTTATTCTTACACCACATATTTAATCAGTTACCAAACTTGTCATTTCAACCTCCTCAATAACTCTAGCTCCTGTCTCCTCTTTACTTACACAGTTCCTACACTACTTCAAGTCATCACCAGGAACACTGCAACCACAGTGGACAATATAGATTGCCTTCAGTCTTTTTCTACTCCAATCTCCACAAGAGACCAAAGTGATTTTCCTAAAGCAAGGCAGGGTTCCCCACCTTTAGTAACTACTTCAGCTCATCCACTCAAAATCCCATGACTTACTGTTGACTCTAGACTTAAATATTATTTCATCTTGATCTTGGCTTTTAAAAATTTCTACTTTGTGTAATTGTTATGCTGCACACAATCATTGGCTTTGTTGTTGTTGTTCAGTCTTTTCAGTTACATACAATTCTTCATAACCCCAATTGCTGTTTTCTTGGATGGAATGGTTTGCCATTTTCTTCTCCCTTTCATTATACAGATGGGGAAACCAAGGCTAACATGGTTGTTATTTGCCCAAGGTCACACAGCTAGTAACTGTCTGAGGCCAGATTTCAATTTAGGTCTCCCTGACTGCAGGCATGGTGCTCTATATTCACTATGCCACCTAGCTACCCAATAACTAGTACAATGGTACTCATATTTAATTTATAGATAATAAACATTTATTGGGCCTGAATGCTTTAGAAGTTGCTGGGTTTTTTTTCCCTGACAGACCCCATGATAAAAAAAATAAGTTTGAAGTTCACCCTACATCCTCTCAATATCCCTCTTGAAAGATGGACCTGACGCTATAGGAGAACAATTTTGTGGGAAAGAGTGATGTTCCTTTCTGTCAAACAGAAAGGGCTTTTTAGGCTAGTTGTTGGGGGAGAGCTTGATAGCAGTTAAGGGTTTTCAGAATTTCCCTAGTTTCTTCACCCCTAATTAAATAATAGAACACATAGTTTAACCTCAATTAAACCATCATAACTTCAACCCATTATGGCTAGTTAAATTAATGTTCTGAGTGGGAAAAATGATCATTTCAGATAAGAGGATAATTAACAGCCTATGAGTTTCCTGTTTGACATCTCACCTCCCTTTTTCAGTACTCCCCTACATAAAGGCTCTGCTCCTGTCAAACTAAGCTAGTTATGTCATGTATATGAAGTACTTCACAAGCCTTAAAGTGCTATATAATGGCCTTTATTATTACACACATTCTAAGATGTGATTTGCACTTTCCCACCTGTTTATTTTTGCATACTTATCCCTAGCCCCACAAGCCTAGAAGGCTTTCCTTTCACCTTCCTCTTACCCCTTATGAAAATATCTCCTTTTCCTCAAGTTCAAGCTCAAGTAGTATCTTCTAGGCCTTCTCCAATGGCTCCAACCCATGGCAACTTCTCTGTATTGAAATCCTATATTAAATATTCTCTGTACCTCAGACTAAACTGCTGACTCATCTCTATAGCATTTTATGCCATGTCATAGAAACCTCTTCACCATGGAAATTTACTCCTCTTCTAGAATACTTTTCACATTGGATGTGCTCTGCCACTGAAGTCTCACTTTCTCATTGACTGCTTTCTCCCAAAATCTCTAGGAGGAGGCCCAGGCCAAAGACGTTTTCATCTTTCTTGGCTGTATTGCTGGCTCATTTCCACAGGACTTTTTCTACTTTCTTCCCTTTCTGTCCCCATCTTTTTTCAGCTTGTTTTTGCTTTTATATATTTTGTCTTACTCCATTATAATTTAAGCTTCTTGAGAGCAGAAATTGTCTTTCTTTATACTTTTATTTATTCTAGCACTTACTACATTGCCTGACATATTTTAGTTGTTATTCAGTCATTTTTCAGTCATGATTCTTCATGACCCTGTTTGAGGCTTTCTTGTGCTCCTTCCTCCTCACCCACTTTCCTGCAGGTTCATCTCTGAATGAGGCCACAGTTGTCACTTTTCCCACATTGGTAGCCCTGAAAATGAACTGGACATATCACACAGTTCCTTCTAACCCCCTGCTCTCCTCTCCACCTTTCATTTACCCTCCCATTTTGTAATGTAGTTCCATAAAATGCATTGATACCCCTGTAGCCAGGATATTGCCAGGTTCTGCCTCTGATTATGCAGGTCTGCCTCTTAACTGTTACCTCCCTCTGACTTCTGCCTTTGCTCCTGTCTCCTTCTGTATATATAGAAAGAAGTCTTTTACTGGGCTGTCTGCTGTCATTCTCTTGCTATTGCTGTCCTTGGCTGCTACATTGGTTCACCCTTCCTACATTTCTGTCATCTGGGGTGAGCTAGATCAAAATAATCTCATCGGGTCTGATTTTCTAAGAATATTTAAATGCCTCTTTTTATTGCATATCTTTCTTTTTTCATTCTATTTTCAGAGTAGGTCAGCTGGAACTTTATCCTGACCTCCATTATTCTTTGGAACACATTATTCCATTTCCTCCTGCATTTTCAGGTGGGTACAGAGAACTCTTGTGTGTTCAAATTTCTTTTTCTTTGTATTTGTATTTCTTTGTCCTTCTCTTGATGACTTGTAGAACTTATTATTTCCGAATTGAATTAAGTTTAATCACTATGAGTCTTAGAGATTACAGCCTTGCTTTGATTGTTTTTGTTTTGGAGTGGGTTTTTTTCTGGAAGCAATCTATGAATTCTTTTAATTTGTATTTCATTTTATATTTTCAGAAGTTTTGGACAATTCTGTTCCATTATTTCCTGCATTAGGCTGTTTTTATTTTGTTTTATTGTGTTTTTTTTTCTGGGTAAAGTGTGATCTTTAGATTATCTTTATGCATCCTGTCTTTGAGATCAATTTGCTTTGCTATGATAGTGAGCATATTTTATTTTAATTCTATTTTTTTTGCTTCTCTTTTAGATTTTCCTTCTGTTCTGTGTATTTGCCTTTCCAATCTATTGTTCTCTCTTTTGTTTCTTTGGTGTGAGACTGACAACTGCAGATTCCAGTTCTATTCTGCTCATTGTTTTTGAGGTACAGGCCATACATTCTGTTCTAATAATTCTCACTTCTCTTTTGATCCACTCAGGAGCAGTCGAATGTAGATTCCTGTTCTCTTCAAATTCCACAGGGTCTTCTGCCTCATCCAGCATTGGATCATTTTCCTTTGTTTTGCAGCATTCATTCACTAATACTTTGACTTATTTATTAGCTCTGGAGGCCATATTTCCTTCTGCTCTTACTGTTTCCCCACGAGGTTCCATCCTAGCCAGATCCACATAACGCACAGTTCTCTGGCCCAGCACTGATAATTCAAAGAACGGCCATGCTGGTGATATGAGGTTGATTTCTGTAGTTTGGGTCTCCTAGGCCCTGGGAAGAATGGGGAATGGGGAGTGGGGTTAAGCTCTATTTTAAGCCCAGGCATATGTCCTGCCCATTTCCCCTATGTTCCTTGGCTCTCCTGCAGTGATCTTTTGAAGAACAGAATGCTACTGTCATTGCATTGGCTGTCATTGCCCCAGCAAGCTTCTGCAACCTGGAGTGCTGCCATGGCACTGGCTCTCAGCTGCAGCCCAAATTCTACAGCCTGGAGCCTTAAAGAGGGAGGGGGATCCAGGGTGAGGGGTTGGGTTTTGATGCAAGCTGGTGTGTTGGGGTCTTGGGTTGGCTAATACAGCTAGTGTGGTGCATCGTGTGGAAGGTTGTTCTGAGTGAGCTCAGGGTAGTGTGTTAGTTTGTGAGTTAGATTTTTTTTTACCTTCTTTTGGACTCTAGGTGTCCAAGATGATGGAGACAGTTGAAACTACTTTATCTTGAGCAGAGAATTTCTGTTTTAGAGAGATTTGAGGAGTCAAAGACAAAGAAAATCTCTAAGTCATCCATCTTGTAAGTCCTGTAACCCAGAAGGTCTCAAAAAGTATTTGATAAGTACAGTGAAATGGAATTCAAAACACTTAAAATAATTGGAAATAGCTTTAATATTGCACAGAAATGTCAATTACCATCTATCACACTGGGTTTACATAGTGTCGATAGTGATATAGGAATACTCAATGCAAGGAGCACTACCTCTGGATTCAAAGGACCAGCATTCAAATCCAAGCCTGGTTCCTTTGCGACCTGTGTGACCTTGGTCAAGTCACTTAATCTCTCTCATTTTCCTCATCTATAAAATGAGAGTCTTGGACTAGTTGACTTCTAAGGTTCCTTTCAACTCTAGGGCTGTGATCTTATGAGCTATCTTTCCATCTTCTAGTTGAACTGTACTAGTCACCTTTCCTTAAATCAGGGGTGGGGAACCTGGTGCCTCATGGCCACAGGTCCTCCATACCTGCTCTAAATATACTTCTATGTTTTCCTACCACTTTACCACTACTTATACTGTCCCCATGCTTAGAATAGTCCACACACACACACACACACACGCACGCACGCACACCCCTTTTATCCTTTTTTTAATCTTTGAAGTTAATCTTAGATAATGCCTCTTCTTTTAAATCTCCTATGGTCCCCCCACTCTCACCCCTTTCTCCTACACTAGTAATTTAATTACATCAATTTGTGTGCATGTCTTGTATCCTTTAGTAGACTGTAAACTCATTGAGGGCAGGAACTATATCTTATGTAACTTTTTATCTTTCTCAGTGCTTAGCATAGTGGCCTGCAAATTAAAAGTGCTTAATAAACACTTATTGAAGGAATCATCTCCTTATTGTTTTGACTCTACGTTCACTATTAGAAGAAGTAGCTTAACATAGCAAGAAGCTCATTCTTTATTTCCTGGCATCTAATGCTATTTATAAGTGTGTTTATGTGAGATAAAACAAGCAACAACAAAAAAGTTCAATCATGCTATACCAGGGCTGGGGAACCTGCAGACTTGAGGCCACATGTGGCCTTCTAGATCCTTGGGTTTGGCCTTTTGACTGAGTCCAAGTTTTACAGAACAAATCCTTTTATTAAGGGGTTGTGTTCTGTGAGGTTTGGAATCAGTGGAAAAGGCACACTTGAGGACCTAGAGTGCCACGTGTGGCCTTGAGGCCAAAAGTTCCCCACCCCTGTGCTATACTATTAGGGAACTGGAGATGGAAGAGATTAAATAAGGTTATAAACTGTTTACTATCAGGTTTTAAGTAGCCATTACCCCAGTTGAGTATAACAGAAAAG